>NC_072838.1:3260000-3470000 GCF_027744805.1 Dunckerocampus dactyliophorus
AAAGTTCCAGACTGGAATTGTTCAAACTTGTGCCGAATTAGTGCTGATCCTCATTTTTAGCGTTTAAATAGAGGTTGCATAAAAATGTCTGCTGCTAAAAAGTGACTTAGTTTTTGAGCGAACATATACTTTGTGTGTTTATGTGAGATATTTCACCATAGTTGACAAACACACGCGCGCACACACACACTCACTGACTCATCACCGTGTCATTTGAAAGCTGGCCACATGAGGGCAGCCTTCATTGTTATTGTTAGTGGGATAGTCTGTCTTTTCATTATATAATTGTTTTGGATTTATCACAAGTTGTGTCTGCCATCACCTCCCTCTCTCTTTGTTTTCTTTTCTTCACGTGTAGTCCTGCCAGCACTGGTGGACCGGCTGGGAGATGGGAAGGACCAGGTCCGGGAGAACAGCCAAGCGCTCATCCTCCACTGCATGGAGCAGACGGCCTCGCCCATGGTGACACTCTCTGACGCACCACTCACTCACTCATGTAGCCTGAATCTAATTTGGGTGGGATTTGTTAGCCAAGCAGAGCAGCTGTAAACATCAAAACACTAATCAACAGATCAATACAGAGAGAGAAATATACAGTATTTAGCAGGGGTGTCCAAAGTGCAGCATGGGAGCCATTTGCGGCCCGTGGCTATTTTTTTTTTTATTGGCCCGCGGGCATTCTAAAAATATAGTTTAACAAAAACTAAAAAGACAACAGCATACAATGGAACAATTTGCAGAAAAAGTCCAAATACTATAAATATATATAAAAATTGTAATTTAACAAGAAAAAGTTACAATTTTATGAGAATAATGTCTTAATATTATGAGAAAAATGTCATTTCACTAGCATAAAGTTGAAATAAGAAGAATAAATGTTTTCAAAAGTCCCAATATGAGAAAAAAAATCAACAAAAAGTTGTAATTTCTTGAAAATCAGGTTACGGAAAAAGTTATAATGTTATGAGAATGAAGGCTTAGGAGACGCTGGAGGGATTATGTCTCATAGCTGGCCTGGGAACGCCTTGGTGTCCTCCCGGTGGAGCTGGAGGAGGTGGTTGGGGACCGGGAAGTCTGGGCTTCCCTACTAAGACTGCTGCCCCCGTGACCCGGACCCGGATAAGCAGAGCAGAATGGAATGGAATGAAGTCAACATATTATGGGAATTAAGTCATTTCGAGATGTACATTTACAAGCTTTACATTGCTGCAAATGCACCAGAATTAGCCAAAAGGCTATTTTTCATCTGTTGTCCCTGGACAGACGTTAAAAATTGTTTCCCTAAAACAGTAAAGGGATTATGAAAAGAACAATGCAAATATAAAAGATTCGTAAAAAATAGATACAACTATACAAACCCTGTTAAAAGATACAATGTACATACAAAATAGGAGCTACATACGTACAATAGTAGCATGGAGTTCAAATATTAAAGAAAAACATGTTTTTTAAGTTATAATATGAGGGGAAAAAAGTGTAAATACATGTAAAAGATCAATGCTGAGCTCTTATCGAATGCGCCTCTGCCACCTTGTGGCTGTGTTCATGGCTTAAAACTACAGTGACTGTGACTTCTTTTAGTCTGCAGTTGCGTCATCAACCTCTTTTTGCCTCTTGCGTAAAAAAAATATAAAAGACGTATAAATACGTCTTTGTTATTGAGTGAGTTAATAATAGGCCTTTTTAGCTATCACACAAAGCTGAGACGTAGTTTTTTTCTAACAAAATATCAAAGTGGCCCTTGCATCGTTTCATTTTGTGGCGCTCGCTGGAAAAAGTTTGGACACCCCCTGACATACGGTGGTGTGAAAAAGTGCCCCCTTCCTGATTTATTTTTTTATTTTTTTTGCATGTTTGTCACACTTAAATGTTTCAGATCATCAAAGAAATTTAAATATGAGTCAATGACAACACAGCTGTACACAAAATGCAGTTTTTAAATGAAACTTTTTATTATTAAAGCGATAGTTGGGATTTTTTGACATGAAGTTGTATGACATCCCCACCAGCAGTGGAGAGCATCAACATTTTCATCTATGGGCCTTATGGGCGCACTCTTCCGGCCACACCCCCTCCTCGCCCAAGCATCTCCACTGATTGTAAAGCAACACGCTGCTCTGTAATCTTGTCAGTGGCTGTCAAGTGTCCTGCTGTGATCTTCCCGTGCGCTCATTCCCACTCACGCTTCGCCTCTCTCCCCCCTCTCAGTATGTTTGGGAACGGCTACTTCCCAGTTTTAAACACAAGAACTTCCGCAGCCGAGAAGGACTCTGCCTCTGCCTCAGTGCCACACTCAGATCGTAAGTATCGCTTCTTTTATTAGCAACTCTGGCACTTCCTGAGTAAGATATCCATTGATGACACCTGTGGATACATTTAGACGTTGTTTTATACCTTATTTTCAGATGCAAACATCATTTCTACCACAGTATTGTCATGCATTTGACTTCATGCACTGTGGATACTATTTGCATTTAGTTACCTCCACAAGCGAGCTCCGTTTTCTTTTCACCGTGGGTTTTTGGGAGGCCTAAAACGGCTAAGAAAGTCATTGCCAAAGTAAATGTAAAGTCATTGAAGCACTTGGAGTAGAGGCATGCCTCTATAATAAACTCTATTTACTGTATGCAGCACTTTGATTAAAAGCATCATCAAAGGTAAAAGTGTAAAACAGCATAGATCAAATAGATATAGGTCAAATGGGAATTGAAATCAGCCCAGTAAAAGCAGAGCTGTAAAAAGCCTGTTTGAAAAAGTGATTTTTTGGAATCTGCTTGCCTGATCCCTTCTGGAAGCTTGTTGCTGCGAGTCCGGGGCTCTGATACTGAAAGCCTGGTTGCCTGTATACCTCAGCTAGACTGAGGAACAGCCAGCTGGGCCTTGGCTGAGTATCTCAGGTTACCACCTGGCACAATTGGGGTAAGGAGGTCCATTAATTAGGGGGGTGCTAGTCCACAGCATACCACATAAACAGTCTATTGGGCTGAGTGAGGTGGCTCATGCATCTGTGCTAACCAAATGTACATCATGAGATCAATAATATACAGAAAAAAACATGTGCATCTGATGAAAATGATGCAAGTGTACAGCAGCGGCTGGTGTGTCTTTATGGACATAAAGCCTAATGTGGACCACAGTCATCCCTCGCTACATCGTGGTTTCCTATATCGCTCCCTCATATGAATAAATGATTGCTATTTTGTGGTTGGCTATGGCCTGTTATTAGAGGTGTCACAAGATCTTGCGAGATTAAAATATGACTTATAAGATTTCTGGTTCAGAAGAAAATGTCTTGCACTAAAAAATAAATGAATTAATCACATGATCAATGAAAATGAACTTGATAATTTTGCCGGCCTCTGTAAATTGCCATGTGCATGCATGTGTCTTGTGTGAGACCTCTTGTCAGTCCCTTTGTCTCCTATTCATTCATGTTTATGTTTGCAACGAGCCAAGCGTTTGTGTTTGCAGAACCTGCAGTTATAATTGTATCTTGGAATGGTGTACACCAGTCAAATCTTGGCAAGATGAGCTTTCCAATGACGTATAACACACCGTGGTGTTGCAAATAGAAGGCAGTGTGTAAAACCCCGCTTTCGTCATGAAAACATTGGCACAGCAAGGGGTTAAAAAGCCGCACGCAGCTTCAGTCTCTGGGGTTAATCTTCTTAAAGTGTCTGTCAAGGTGGCACATGTGCTGCACGTCACAGGACTGTACTCGTCCCTCTACTTGCTTTTTTTTTTAAACTGTCGTCAGCCCGACAAGTCTGGTCTGAATTACTTGAGTCCTCACATGATCTCCTATGAAGTTGTACTTTCTTAAATCACGCTGCCAAACACAGCATCACTCCCCTCCATCCCCCATTTGTAGACTTCTTTCCCCCCGCACCCCCCATGACCACAGTCTCTCTTCTCAGAGATTCCATCTGAGAAAGTGAAAGGGTAGGAAAAATGTGCTGAGGCAACGTATTCGCACAATGTTATGGCCACGTTTTGTCTCTCTATCTTGCTTGCGTTAAGCAGAACCACATGATCTCGTCATGCCACTTGATGCTCCTCTCATGTCGCTTTTGTTTGCTGGCAGGATTACCCCAAATAGACTCAAGTTTGAAGATGTTTCTACGCCATAATTGTGCGTCATATTGTTTCTGCGATATGACAGAAAGTGGAGCTCCAGCGTGCCCGCTATGTGGAAATACTTCGTCACATCCTGTGTTAACCCCTCACAGTTGTAACTCTGCTTCGATCTGTTGCCAGATGTCGTTAGCTGCCTTATTAGCATTGAGCGGCACTGGTATGGCCGCGCTGTTGTAAAACCACCCCGCACAAATAGTTTTTGGAGGACCAGACATAATTAGTATCATGACAACAAGAGAGCAATGTTGTTCGGTGACACCTGAATAAGTTAGCACATCCCCCATGAACGTGATAACTGCTTCCCCGTGGAACAAAAGTGAGCTCCGAACTAACTGCACTGCTTGTTTGTTTTAAAAACAAAATGTCATTGTGGTAAAAACAAAAAAAGGGCACATTTGGAGTCCAAAGACCATAAGCTAGGTGGATAATTCTCCTGAAGCTCCGATCCATGAGTTGAAGGGCTTAAGTTGGACTTTTCTGTATACGAATGAAAATACACACAATAGCGTATGAAAAAATTACATTTTTAAGGAAGTCCCCACGTATTCTCCTCATTGCACAAGTGTTCGATTTTTCCATCGCTAAAATACGGGGATTGTATTTGTAACATTCCTACTTATGTGATTTGACCTGGAAACGCCTCGCTGGATGATGACGTCACTAAGCGTCACTGCTGCTCAACTAAGTGAATAAAATGTCTAGGCCTGCCACGATAATTGATCAATCGATTAATCAAATGATTTAAAAAAAGGTGAACACTACAGCTGCAGGAGTTGGAATACTCGCTAAATATAACGAGAAAGTGTCTAAGTCTGCGACGCTGAGTGTCCTCTTATTGTCTGGCAGACAAGATGCATGTGAGATGTGTTAAAAAACACTACTACATTCACAGGCAGTCCCGTTATAATGTGTTTCTGAGCGGTGGTGCCAAATGTAGTCGTGGCGGTCCACCACCAATGAGTGAAGGTATGGAAAACACTGATATTAGGCACTCTTCTGCTTTCAACACACCCAAATGCTTTGCAGATGCCTCTAGCTTACCTCACACAGCTAAACTGGCCTGTTTGAGCTGCAGCTCTAATGTTAGCATCTTTTTGCAAATGGATGGCACCGTTGTGCAAATTGGGGAGTGAGTACCTGACAGTAAATCAGGAGATTCAGGCGCCAGTGCAGATTTACACATCAAGATAACCTAAAATGCTGATGCGGTTTGCTAAGTATAGACATGAAGGAGTATATGACAAACGTTTGTGCATTAATACACCATCACCACGACATTAACAGTCCTGGTTGTGTCTTGCAGGTACGGATCTCAGTCATTGAGCCTCAGTAAAATAGTTCCTCATCTCTGCACTCTCACTGGAGACCAAAACCCTCAGGTAAGACCACTTTGAGAGAAGAGCAACATTACCCCGAGTGACATCTCATTATTACTGTTATTAGCCAGGAGATACTGTGTGTGTGTGTGTGTTTGGGAGGGGGGTGTGAGTAGAGTAGAGTCGTGAGAAGTCTTCAGCCGCCTGCACCCCAAAGCTGAAATCTGCCTCTGTGGTCTACCCGGTGATTATCCACCACCACCCACACGCTGTCCCGACCAATCAGCATCCTAAACCGGACTGCCCACCCTCATTTGCTCGGGAGCCTTTTTAACAGCTCCCCAACATCCAATGATGGGGAGGGTTCAGGTTGTAACAAAATAAGAGTAAAAAGCCCTGCAGGGGTTGCAGCTAAAGGCGAAAGACTGAAGACTTGATTTAAAAAAAAAAAACAAAGAAATTGAAGAAGTTACTGCCTGCAGCACAGAAGCGGTATTAGCTTAATGCGCTTACACTTAATGCCTGCAATGATGGTAACTGTTCTTCAAGCCCTTTGGCAGTACGAAGCATGAAGTTTAATGTTCCACCTTGGAACGAGTGCTTGGTTTTACTCAGAAGGGCTTTCTGAGTCTTTCCCACAGGATTGCAATCTAGCTGTGGTAGTAGGTTGCATAATTGGCCATGACGCATGGGAATGTCATTTTTATGACGCACTAATAAATTCATATGTTGGAAACACTTGTCTGAAGTGTTTGCAGCGAGAGCCACGCAGTGAAAAATGAAAGAGGCCAGATATGCTAAGAAGTTATATATATTTCCAGAAAAAAACTGCATCTCAGCTTCGTCATAAATGTAGGTGAAAAAAGCCCATTATTAATATCGACTTCACTCTTGGCTCTTTTTCTCCCATTTTTTCTGTAGTTCTTTTTAGATTTTCCAAATATTTCAACTTTCTTCCTAAATAAGCTTTATAAATTTTGTTCCTAATATTTTGCCTTTAGTCACATAATATTAGCACTTTTTCCCCCAACATATTTTTCCAAAAATTACAACTTTTTTTCTCACAATATTACAACTTTAAAAAAAATACAATTTATTAACCTAATTCTTTCAACTCTGCTACTAAAATGACTATTTTTCTTCATAATATTACAAGTTTATTCTCATAAAATTACAGCTAGGTTTTTTCCCCCAACTTTAAAAAAAACCCAAAAACTTTCTTCTTGTAAATTTTCTTCTCATAATTATGACTTTCTTCCCATAACATATTGACTTTATTTTTATTTTCTTTTTCCGCAACCTAATTTTCAAAAAAGTATAACTTTGTCGTTTAATTTCTCATAATACAACTATTAAAAAAAATATATTTTCAATATTTCAACGTTATGTGACTAAAATGACCTTTTTTGTAATATTACTTTTTCTTGTTAGATTGCAACTTTTTTCATACAATATTTTGACTTTATTTTTGTAAAATTACTGCTTATTTTTCCATTTCTGCTCTTGATTTAAAAAAAATTTGTTTTCTTCTTAAATTATAATTTTAGAATGTACTGTGGGCCAATAAATAAAATCGTCGCCAGCCACACTTCGGACACCCCTGGTTTACATTGGAACCAATGTACACTGGGTTCTCTACTTCGTTTGTAAGTATTTGTACAAATACAAAACAAATACTTACGAACATCCGACTTGCGAACATTCAGAGATACGAACGCAAGCTGACTGGTCTATATTTTCATGTATTTTGTCAAAAATTGAGATATTTTTATCATCTACGAGGAGAAGAAAAGGAAGACCTTACAAACTCCCATTGAAAGCTTCTTCAAACGTAGATCTGCTACTCCTGCACCTTCGTCGCCAATTCCTTCCACCTCAGTAGTTTCCCCTGAACTACCTCTTTTAGAAGAGTCTAACGATGAAGACGATTTGTCCTTTTTTCAATAACTCCTCCTCCTCCTCCACCACTACCACCAATGATAAATAAAACTAACATTTATCATTACGTATTATTATATCATTTTTATTATTATTGTTTTTTTCATTATTATCCTGGTTTAATATTACTACTACATCCAAACTCATATTTACATACATACACATACTGTATATGTATATATGTATACACGTACATGTAGTACCTATATCATTGGTAATATTACCTTTTGTTGGACTTACGAACAAATCGACTTGCGAACGGTTGTCTGGAACCAATTGTGTTCGTTGGTTGGGAACCTAGTGTATTCACAATACTTGCTTGTTTTTATCTCCTGACATTAAAAAATGAGATTTTCATTGTTGATCTCATCTGTTTTTATTGTGATGCAGTCATTTTTACATGTATGTTGGGATATTATCCAATTCACCAGCGCTGCAAGGTGCTTGAAATGTGCACTTAAAAGTCATTGATGTGTCCTGCAGGTACGAGAGGCATCCATAACAACAATAGTGGACATTTACCGACACGTTGGCGAGAGGGTGCGAGCGGACTTGGCAAAGAGAGGACTGCCTGCTGCACGGTGAGTTGTTTTTTTTCCTGCCTCTTCCGAGCACAGACACAGACACACACACACACACACACACACACACACACACACACACACACACACACACACACACACACACACCGTCCAGTCAGTCCCAGGCCATGCCATGCACCACTCTGCCCTTCACGCACACAGAGACACTTTTTATCCCGAGCACAATGCTGACTGGCGCTGGTTGTGATGGTGATGTGGGGTGGGAGGGTGAACCAGGAGGGAGCTGAAAATGCAAAAGTTTGAGCAAGTGTGTGTGTGTGTGTGTGTGTGTGTGTCCATGTCCATGTCATGTGTAGATGTCCTTGAGCCGCCCTGGTTACATGAGCGGCGCTGAAGGTTGTTATTATTATAAGCTCTCGCGCCTCGTTGCTTCTCGTCTGTGAACTGCTGCTGACTGCTGCCTATGAGTCCTGCGTCTGCGAATGCTGGCCGAGGCGCGGTGTGTCATGTGTTGTGCGCATCAAGACGGTCATCGGTGTAAACACCTCCGTCTTGTCTGGAGATGCCATTCCATACAGCTCCCAAACCTGCACTCAGTGGAGCATTTGAAGCTCCCGTGTTGTTTACTCTTTTCCCCGATAAGATTGCACTGTCCTGCAGGAAGTTGTGCGCGTGTGTGTGTGTGTGTGTGTGTGTGTGTGTGTGTGTGTGTGTGTGTGTGTGTGGTTGGTCTATGGCCTCTCGCTGGTATGCGGAGCTGGAGTCTTGCTGACCATATCGCATATCGACTCTGGAGAGTTTGCATCAGATAAAGAGGAGAGCAAGGAAACGGCGAGAGACAAAGACTGAGAACAAAAGCGCGCGCCTGAAAGTGGGTCCACAGAACTGATTGCAACATAAACTGCATTTTAAAGGCGCTTTTTAAAGGCGCCTTTTCTAGTCTCGTTGTACACTTTCAGTGATTCTTAACATGAAATCATGCATCGCTCTTCTCAATGAGCGGCTGGTCCTGCTGATGATTTCCTGTGGTACACCTGCGGATTTCTCACAGCACACTGTCGTGGCACAGTGGTTGGGAATCACCTCTGGACATTTAGTTGCGAAGTAAGATATTTTCCTTGATGTCGGCCATGTTTATCAATTTCACACAAATATTAGTGTTTCCTCCACCATTTTCTGAAGCTGTGGTGGTGAAAGTATCTATCTATCTATACTGCTCAAAAAAATTAGAGGAACACTTCGAAAACACATCAGATCTAAACTGGGGGGAAAATGATCTTGAATATGTTTCCTGATAATAAGTGGGTGATGTATTAGTAACAAAATGATGCCACATCTTTGATAGAAATGAAAATGATCACCCTATAGAGGGGGGAAATCAAAGACACCCCAAAAATGAAAGTGAAAAAATGATGCAGCAGACTGGTCCATTTTGCTAAAATGTCATTGTAGCAACTCAAAATGATTCTCAGTAGTTTGTGTGGCCCCCACGTGCTTGTACACATGCCTGACACCATGGGGGCATGCTCCTAATGAGACTACGGATGGTGTCCTGGGGGATCTCCTCCCAGATCTGGACCAGGGCATCCATGAGCTCCTGGACAGTCTGAGGAGCAACCTGGCGGCGCCGGATGGACCTAAACATAATGTCCCAGAGGTGTTCTATTGGGTTTAGGTCAGGTGAACGTGGGGGCCAGTCAATGGTATCAATTCCTTCATCCTCCAGGAACTACCTGCATACACTAGCCACATGAGGTCGGGCATTGTCGTGGACCAGGAGGAACCCAGGTCCCACTGCACCAGCGTAGGTTCTGACAATGGGTCCAAGGATTTCATCCCGGTACCTAATAGCAGTCAGGGTGCCGTTATCTAACCTGTAGAGGTCTGTGCGTCCTTCCAGGGATATGCCTCCCCAGACCATCACTGACCCACCACCAAAGCGGTCATGCTGAATGATGTTGCAGGCAGCATAACGTTCTCCACGGCATCTCCAGACCCTTTCACGTCTGTCGCAGGTGCTCAGGTTGAACTTGCTCTCATCAGGGAAGAGCACAGGGCACCAGTGGTGTAGTTGCCAATTCTGGTGGTCTATGGCAAATGCCAATCCAGCTCTACGGTGCTGGGCAGTGAGCACAGGGCCCACTACAGGACGTCGGGCCCTCAGGCCACCCTCATGGAGCCTGTTTCTGATTGTTTGGTCAGAAACATTCACACCAGTGGCCTGCTGGAGGTCATTTTTTAGGGCTCTGGCAGTGCTCATCCTGTTCCTCCTTGCACAAAGGAGCAGATATTAATCCTGCTGAGGGTTGAAGGACCTTCTACGGCCCTGTCCAGCTCTCCTGGAGTAACTACCTGTCTCCTGGAATCTCCTCCATGCGTCCAGGTACCGCACTGATGCCCTGGTCCAGATCTGGGAGGAGATCCCCCAGGACACCATCCGTAGTCTCATTAGGAGCATGCCCCGACGTTGTCAGGCATGCGTACAAGCACGTGGGGGCCACACAAACTACTGAGAATCATTTTGAGTTGCTACAATGACATTTTAGCAAAATGGACCAGTGTGCTGCATCATTTTTTCACTTTCATTTTTGGGGTGTCTTTGATTTCCCCCCTCTATAGGGTGATCATTTTCATTTCTATCAAATGATGTGGCATCATTTTGTTACTAATACATCACCCACTTATTATCAGGAAACATATTCAACATCATTTTTCCCCAAGTTTAGATCTGATGTGTTTTCCAAGTGTTCCTTTCATTTTTTTTGAGCAGTGTATTTATTACTCTCTATCATTTTATTATGCCCTTTTTTTGTGTGCGCTGCTTTAAACTGGGTCTCTGCAGAGTGTTCTTGGGTTCCTTGAAAAGTGCTTACAAATAAAAATGCATTACTATTATTATTATTATTATTATTATTATTATTATTATTATTATTATTATTATTATTATTATTATTATTATGCCTGTGAATATTGTCATTCATCCAGTTCATTGTATTCTCAGGTCATATCTATCTATTAGCTGTGTATTTTTTGCCGAGGAGTCTCCCGCGGGTCATACCATGTATGCCGCTATTTCCGCATTCATTTTATATTCCCGCTACCCCCCCTCACCATTAGCGGTGTTTTGACAACCTGCCACGTTCCCTCCTGCCTCCCCGAACACGGTTTAGCAAAGCATCGGGTCAACTATGCTGTGTGTGGACTGTCATGGCGAGCAAACTCACTGCTGCACTCACAAGGGGCTTCAAAGTCTATAAACTTATAGACTTTACATAGAAACACCCACAAATGTTGCTTCCAAATGTCTGCCATCTCCTGGTGTAAAGTATTAACTACATGAGGCACCATCTTTGCAGAAATGGCTCGTTAAATTCAGCAATACTGCTTGTTGCAATTTTTAAAGGGTTAAGAAGCAGTGTTAGGATGCCATCTGCTGTATGGAGTTGGACCTACAAGCTACACAAACAGTCCCATCATAATGTGTTTTTGAGCGAGGATATGTATTTCATGTATGCTAGCATGTCTTCCAATGCATTTTCAACACAAATGGGGGAACATTTCTAGCTCTCTTCACTGTGTCAACTGTGTCTTGGCTAAAAGCTGTTGCACGCAGTAACGATCCCACCCAGATGTTGGGTCATGGGGTCAGGTTGGATGGCGCCAGCTCATTTTAGCAAATGTGGTTTAGATAGCGTAGGTTTAAGAGTAGAGTTGTTACACATGAGTTAACCAGCTAATAACATGCAGCGGCAGCAGTCCCATGCAGCCCACCACCGCGCTTTGTGAGAAATTTCAAGTCAGTCTGAATTATGTGGTCCAACTTTGGGGGATTTATAACAGCACCCCCGTGTGATGTGTTTGTCAGAGAAATAATAGCACAGACAAAACAGTAGAGGTGCATGTTTTGACACATTTTCAGCCTTTTTGTTTGCAGCGAGTTACAGATGAAAAAACCCATTACTAATATCAGCTTAACTTTTTCCTCTTGTTTCTTTTTTTTTTACCATTTTGCTGTTTTTTTATTTTGCAAATATTTGTTTTATTCTCAAATAATATTTGTAAATATTATTCTTCTGATAATATTTTGACTTTATTCCCATAATATTATAACCTTTCCCCATCCTCATTTTCCAGAAATGAAACTTTGTTTTATTTTGTTTTGTTCCTCAGGGCATTACGACTTTTAAAAAATAAAAAAAATGACTTTAAACTCTATGCTGTTGAAATGACATAACTTTTTCTCATAATATTACCACCTCATATTACCAGCTTAACTTGCAGCTTTTTTCTTGTTTGAATGCAATTTTTCTCTCATCAAATTTTCACTTTATTCTCGTACAATTACAGCTGTTTCTTCCATTTCTGCTGTTTTTTAAAATTTTCCAACCATTCAAACTTTATTGTGGTAAATTTTCTTCTCGTAATTATGCCTTTATTCCCGTGATATTTTGGCTTTGTTCTTGTCATTATACTATATACTATAATTGTCTGCAACCTAAATTAGAACTTTATTTATTGTTTTGTTTGTTTCTCATATCACAACTTTTTATCTTTGTGTAATATTTCAACTTTATGCTACTAAAGTCATGTTATTTTTCCTCATAATATTACATTTGTCTCATTTATTCTGCTGTTTTTTTCCAGTGGTGCTGCTACTGTTTTTGTTATTTTGGTTTTCTTGTTAAATTATATTTTTAGAATATGCCGTGGGCTGCAAATGGCCCCTTGGCCGCACTTTGGACACCCCTGGTCGAAATAAAGTGCTGTGATTCAGTACCTCCAAACTCTCCATTCAAGAGATTTGATGGGCTTAGAAAACATGAGGAGACGGAGACGGCAAATGGGGTGAGAGGGAGAGACATGGAAGGGGGAGGAGCTGTTTTTGGTTTGTCTGTCGCTCCAGCCCCTCCCCCTCTGTCCAAAGTGTGTGTGTGTGTGTGTGTACAGTATGAGTGTGTATGGAGGGAGGTTATGTAAAGGGTAACTAGATCTGCTCCCTGCTTATCACACGCACTCAAAAGCCTCTGTGTGGTTTTTCCCAGCGTGCGATTGACATCCAATATGTATGTAGAACAGTAGGTGGTGCTTTGTTGTGTGCACGTCGCATGCTTTGCTCTTTGCTCATGCCCCTCCCTCCCCCACCCTCCCTCTCTCCCTCGCCTCATCCCCTCGGAGAGCCACTGCACCATGTTGGATACAAAGAGCTGAAGAGCGGAGTGCTGCCACGGGCTCCAGAGCACCACATACGCACACTGCACGTTTTATCGCCAATCTGGAAGCTAAGGCGCCGAATGGGCGCTGAAGATGCGGGGCCAGGCCACTAGTCCTCTATGGAACGTGTTTTAATATGCAAATGAAGGGAAGGGATCCACGTGAAGACTCTGCACGGATGCACAGTTGTTGCATTAGTAGTCATTTATCTGCTGTTTTACATCGCAGTACAAGCAGCAAGGAAGGTTTGTATGATGATATGAGTCTGCGACCGTAGGCGACATCCCTGTTGTCCTTATTTTGTCTTGAGGTCATCTGAGGTTGTCACATATTACACACAAATCACAGCAAGGGCGAAGGTTTGTGTGTTGGTGTGTACGTGGGGGAGCAGGATGGCAGTTATTGTGTTGTTGTTGACACACCCACCTGGTGAGACGGACCAGTGGGCTGCACATGCTTGCTGCTGTTGCATCAACGGCACATGTCACCTCATACCTGAGAAGCATTAGTTGTTGTAATTGTAATTGATTATGTGCATGTTTCTCTTCTTTGTCTCCCCAGGTTACAGACTATATTCGCCCGCTTTGATGAGGCTTTGAATTCAGGCAACATGGCTCTCAGCCCGAGTCACGGTCAGTTTCTCTTATTTACTTTGCTAGAGATGCTTTTGCTCTTGTGTGTGTTGTGGCTTGACCACTGTGTGCTCTGATGATTGTGTCACTTGGTTGCCGGGAGCTGCTGTAATAGGACCTAACAGGATTAATGCTTTAGTAGTGCATGTCGGCCGGTGGACAGTCTATTGTGTGACCTTTTTTTTTGTCACACTATTTATAGTCTGTTGTCACGTTGCATTGGACAAAAATATATACTGTATGTAAGATCATTTCCTGTTCATGTAGCTAATTGATGGTTTAAACTGTAAGGATCAGGTGATCTGCAGAACACGCCTGCAAGTTTTTAGATTTTAACTGGTCGCGCTCCAAGAAATTGGTGTCCAAAGTGCGGCCCGGGGGCCATTTGTGGCCGAGACAGCTTGTTTTGCCTTGGTTGATTTTTTTAGTGGTCGTCAACAAGTAAAAATGAAAAAAATATCTAAAAGAGAAGCAAATGCTGAATTGCTGGTACGAATAACACTAATTGAACATGAATGTATGAACGTGAACGTTTTGGCCTCTCATGCACACGCAAATGTGGCTTTTGGTAAACTTCGGCCAGAGGGGACATTTTCAACGTTTGCGGGTGGATTTCGTAAAACTGGGGGGTTGTACTGCGAAACGGGTTGGTGAGGTGTGTTGAGTCTAAAGGCAGGCTTGCATGTACAACGAAGGTGGCTCTCTTTTAAAGCAGCTAGTGTATGTCACCATGGTACCTTAGGCTAAACTCATAACCTGGTCCCGACCAGGTTATATGTCCAGACTTTGAACTTGAAATGGGCTATGAAAGCGCTGCTGTTTCACTGTGTAACTTATTCGAAGATGGCATCACCATTTATTGAGAATCTGGTGGATGTGGGAGCAAGAATACCATAACTTCTGCACTATAGAACATACCAGTATTTAAGCTGCATCCACTAAACTGAAAGAGAAAAAGAAATTAGTCTATAGATAAGCCACACGGGTGTACATGCCGCATGTTTTTACGTCGTGACATGGGGAATTTAGTACACAGAAAGATGTTACACACAAAGCTTAAACATAAACAGTATCCCAAAAGAAAAGTTGCGCTGTCATTGCCGTCTTGATCCTTTTCTTTAAAAGTCTTGTTGAATGTGCTTGCGCTGGAACATGGAATCTAGCCCAGCAAGGTGCACTGTGGTAGGGCACACTCTCCAAGTAGCCGATGTGCCGCCCCGGAAGGTCAGGGGAACCAGGGTAGAGAGCGGGTGGAGCCGCCTGGCCCGGCCGAGCAAGGTGCACTGTCTCTGAGTGCCCCGGTGTCCCGCCCCGGAGGTTGGTATAACCAGGGTATAGAGCGGGTGGAGCCACCCGGCCTGGTCCAGCAAGGTGCACTGTGGTCAGACACACTCTACGAGCACCCCGGTGTGCTGCCATGTTCTCATGCCAGAATACCGGAAGCAAGTGTCTCTTCTTTAGACATTTGCTCAACATTACTGAGGATATAACTACATCTACTGGTCACATTTGGTATTACAGTTTACTGCATGGACCTCGCGGCACCTCTCCATGCGTTCTCCATGATGAGGGTGCTGCTCGGAAGCACTAAAATCTAAAAATATACATATTTTAAAGATGACTAAAGACAGTTCCATCCATACAGTACATCCATCTTCTACCGCTTATCCGAGATAGGGTTGCGGGGGCAGCAGCCTAGCGGGGAGGCCCAGATTTTCCTCTCCCCAGCCACTTTGTCCAGCTCCTCCCGGTGGATCCCGAGGCGTTCCCAGGCCAGTTGGGAAACATAGTCTCTCCAACGTGTCCTGGGTCTTCCCCGAGGCCTTCTACCGGTCGGACTCGCCCTGAACACCTCCCCAGGGAGGCGTCCGGGAGGCATCCTGACCAGATGCCCAAGCCACCTCATCTGGCTCCTCTCAATGCGGAGGAGCAGCGGTTCTACTCCGAGTCCCTCCTGGATGACAGTGCTTCTCACCTTATCGCTAAGGGAGAGCCCAGCCACCCTACGGAGAAAACCCATTACTTCTTGTACCCGCAATCTTGTCCTTTTGGTCACTACCCAAAGCTCATGACCGTAGGTGAGGGTAGGAACATAGGTCGACCGGTAAATTGAGAGCTTTGCCTTTCGGCTTAGCTCTCTCTTCACCACAACAGACCGATGTAGAAAGGACAGTTGTTGCTCCAATTTATTTTTTAAATGGATAATTGTTAATATGTCAAAGTTGCACAATGTTGAGCGTTCATAAATGAAAAGACTAGTTAGGATATAGTTAGTATAAATATCTGTGTAAACTTGCGCTTTTACACGCTCAGCATTATTCTGTCAGCGGTTCCTCATGGCGGTGACAGTGTTGGTTTT
This sequence comes from Dunckerocampus dactyliophorus, assembly GCF_027744805.1. Classification (NCBI taxonomy): domain Eukaryota; kingdom Metazoa; phylum Chordata; class Actinopteri; order Syngnathiformes; family Syngnathidae; genus Dunckerocampus; species Dunckerocampus dactyliophorus. The sequence continues at coordinate 3,276,136 of NC_072838.1, forward strand.
GGCAGTGACAAACTCTTTGAACTCCTCATAACGCTCCATCATAATTACTTGCTCATCTTGTGTAAAATACACCGGCTGAGATCACAGCTGAGTAGAATAATACCCCCCCCCCCATGTGAACGCGCACTGTGCACAAAGCCGAGAACCGGACTTGACAAATTAAGTTGATAACAACCATCGCAGTACTGTTGAACTTTGTTTGGGGAACTTGGGTTTTTATGAGCTCCATCTTGAGCACAAAGCCCAGCTTTGTTGAGCCACTTTCGCGGTATACCCGCCAGAGCTTTTTGGTTTGTGTCATAAGAGATGTTTGACATTATCTTGTGTTTTTCAACCTTATTTCACAGCAGAACATGAAGTTTTTGAGGGTTGTTTGATTTGGTGCAGCAGTAGACATGCGTGTTTGGAATGGAATATTTTCCACTGTCTTTTAGACAAAGTAGAGCAACGTGCTTATCTAACACAGTCGTAACACACGCGCAAGAGCTTTAATTTGGAAAAACGCACCAAGTTGTTTTTATCCACACACACACACACACACACACACACACACACACACACACACACACACACACAAAGTTTGTAGATACGCCACAATTTTAAGCTGTCCGAGGAGCGATTAGCTGTCCAATGCCCATTTCAACACCTCCCTGACAGAAGTCATAAAAAAAAGAGGAACAGGGTTCCTCTTTGGAGATTGATTGGACTTGGCTTGCTCGCTCCAGCGCTGCAATTGCAGTTGTTTGTATCTGCTCCTGTTTGAATTAAATTGGAAACAGTCCTTGAAACTCCTAGCACGTAGTTGTTAGCCACATAGAAAGGTAGTTGATTAATGTTGTGCGCTAACTTACCTGTTATGTGTTGTGCTGTTTATTTTTTTGTTTCTTACCATGAGTGAAACAGTCATTCTGTTCAATGGTCATCTGTCTGTTTGCACTGTAAATAAATGCTACCTTAAATTTTGGTTTGTGACGTTCGATGAGTTGTAATCATCCCACATTGCCATCAGGTGGCGCAACTCTGTTGGTAATTTCATTGACTTGATGATGAAATGAAAAGTCGTCCCAGTATGCATTTCTAATTCGTACATCATTTTCTCTGAAGTCCATGCTGAATGTAATCCAGTGGTATTATATTCATGTTATTCCTGCCATTAGCCTGACATGCGAGTGACCGCCATTAGCTGGCGTGTATCTTTAGGCCGCCTGGTCACCGTATCTCTCCCGCAACGACGACATCAGCAGTTGCTGGAGGCGCTTGTTGACTGGTAGAGACACATAAGCAACGACATGTGGCTGAGTGTGCGGGTGTCTCTGGTGGCAACCGAGGGGTCCTGGGTGGGGGGGTGGTGGAAAGGCGTGTTTACTTTTAACTCTGCTCCAGCAGCTGCATGGCTGCAGATTGGCTCTAGAATGAACAGGCCTGGGTGGCGGATCACATGGGGGGGAAAGCGGTGCGCCTGTAGCTATTTGACATGTTAGAAAAATTCTCAATTTTCCTGCAACTCCAAACAATTGCAATTGAAAGCAAATAAATAAAATTCACTCCTTGCTGATAGACAAACCATTTCAACATAAAATTTCAGCTCATTCCAGATACAGTCATCCCTCATTTACCATGGTTAATTGGTTCCAAACTCGACCGCGATAAGGGAATTTCTGCAAAGCAGGATTCAGTATTAATAAACGGAATATTTTTCTAGTTAGATCATAGGAAACCTGTTTGACTTTTTAAGTACGGGTTTTAACATTATTAGAGACTTGTATACATGAAATAACACCCCAATAGTCACTTTTACAATGCCATTATTCTTTGTTTACATCACATTGCACAGGCTACAGGATCACTGCAGGGACTAAAGATGGCTGCTGCTAGCATCGCAAGCTAGCGAGCTAACTAGTCAGCATCTCCAATTTATTTATTCTAAACTTTGGAAAAAGTTTCAAACGGAGTGGAGAAGGACAAAGAATCCCAAAAAGTTACCACTTCCACATAGACTAAGAGAACTTTTTTCCCCCACTCAATCTCAGCCATGGCATGTTGGCTGGGCTCTGCCGGCACAGTAGCCAGTCTCCATGCAGTGTGAAAGGTAATGTAATCTAACGTCATGTCTCATAACATTACTGATGCCTACTGACCACAATACTACATATAATTTGTCTTTCAATATTTTTTGACTAATAATAGGCTATCGTCAACCACGGAACAGCCAGCATTTATTAATTAATTAGTATTATCATTAAAAACTGCAATATGGGGGGATGACTGTATTCAGTCTGTCGTCAATGTTTCCCATAGTTGCAGCTTAGGTTAGTTTGTGACATTAAAAACACCGACAAATAGAGGCAACAGAAGAAAGTTGCTTTGTATTTGTAAACATATGTCATTACCAATCATCATCTTATCTGCAAGAGCAGTAGTAGAAGGTCAGTGTGCTGTGTTAGGCGGAGAAGGCTTTGAGGCAGCTGTTGCAGAAGGAACTGCAGGGGATGGAAGTAAGCAGGGCAAAAAGGGATTGAGGAAAGGAAGTTGAACGAGATCTCGTCAGTCGTCAGGTCGCTGCGCCTGTCGCCGCTTCGCCCCTATTCATCATGACGGACACACAAACGAGGAGGGGAAGGGGGGCCGGCAGCAGCAGCAGGAGCACACACTGTGGCCGTGACATTTAGGGAAGATGGCGGTAGTGAGTGTTTGTGTTTAATCCTATGTGGCTGTGTACGCTGGCATACGGACAAAAGATTCTCCATGTGGTTTTAGAGGGAAATCAGCTTATAAACTCTGTGGACCTTTCACCCTGCATGCTGTGGTGCGTCTATGTGTACATGCACTTCTTTTGTTTGGGGTCATCAAGGCCGCTTGCATTTACACATCTGATACAACCATAAATCCTTTTTATGAGCATACCACTCTCACTCGCCGCCTCTAGGGCTATTGCACCAAGTTGTTCTGGGGGCCACAAAGCTAAGGGGCAGTGGGCCAACAAATACATGAAGATACATTTTCAAACAATCCTGTGCCCTGCGATTGGCTGGCGATCAGTCCAGGGTGTATCCCGCCTGTTGCCCGAAGTCAGCTGGGATAGGCTCCAGCATGCCCCCGCGACCCCAAAGAGGAGAAACGGTATAGAAAATGGATGGATGGATGTTTACTGATGAGGGCTGGATGGATGAAGTAGAGTATGGACAGCATATCTCACCAAGGCTGTGATGTCAGCAAGGAGGTTGCTGAGTGATGTTTTGAATCGGAATCCTTGGAAGAGAGCGGCTCGCCCTTTATGGTCACTAAAGGTGCGAAAATAACCTCAGCAAAGTATGTAGAGTTTGTGACTGACCACTTTCTTCCATGGTACAATTTGAAAAAACGTACCTTCTGCAGCAAAATGACCTTGATGCATGACAATGCACCGTCTCATGATACAAAGAATACCTCTCCGTCATTGGCTGTTATGGGCATAAAAGGAGAGAAACTCATGGTTTGTCCCACTTTTTTCCCCCTGACCTCAACCCAACTGAGAACCTGTGGAGCATCGTCAGGTAAAAAAAATCGATGAGGGAAGGAGGCGGATCACAACAAAACACAGCTGTGAGATGCTATTCTGATATGCAAAAAAAAACTCAAGCAGAAACGCTCCAAAACTCACAAGTTCAATGTAAGAATTGTGACTGTTATATCAAAGAAGGGCTCTTATGTTAGCATCTAACTTGGCCTGTTAAAATGATAGTGATTAAATAGCTTTTGCTTTCAGTAAATATGACCTCCTCATGCTGCTGATTCAACAAACGACCATTTGTGAAGTGAAACTCTGTTGTGCATAATAATGTGGAACAGTGCATTTGTTGTGCATAATAATGTGGAACAGTGCATTTAAAATTTTTATTTTTGAAAAAATTACTGTTATCATTGTGAGTTTTGTTAAATAACCTTCAAATTGTACTGTAAAGTTGGATGACTTGAAAGTTATGACTATAATTTATATTGACTATTTAGCTAAATCGGAGAAAAATATCATTTGCATTATAATTTGGAACACAGTGTAAATGAAGTTAGAAGTTGTTTGTGGTGTTGCCGTGGTGGAGAAAGCTTTGCTTCACCTGCTTAGTCATGTTTGAATATACAAGTCAATACACACGCGGGCACAAAACCTTCCAACAAGCCAAACACGTTTGCTGAATTGCAAAGTGACCACAAGTAGCAGCTTTCATTGCTTGCATACTTAGCGATTGACAATGACCAACACACACACACACACACACACACACACACACACACACACACACACACACACACACTTGCAGACAAGCACTTTCTGCTTCACTGCCTTTGCAGCTTTGCAAAAGGAAACCATGACCCCGTTTCCAAGGCTCGGGTGGTTGCCAAGGGAAATCTGTGCTCTGAATATGATGGTTTATCCCCCTCTCCCTCACTTGGGATCTAAACTTATACCTGTCTGTCTGTCTGTCTGCCCCACACTCTCAATCTAGGCCTCCCATCATACTCTCTTGTCATTGAAATGATTGTGTTTTCAACTGTTATGTGGTGATGTTGGACTGTACACCACCAAATGTTGGCTGTCGTCTTCTTACTCTGTATGATTTATCCAAAAGACAACACAAGCCTGTCTCATTCCTGCTTCCGTTTTATGACATTTTTATAGCTTTATTTTAGCCAAAGAAGCGTGTTCCCCAGGAGTGTGACAAGGAGCGAGTAGACAAATGTGGATTATGTGGCTCCCTCCTCAACGACACAAGGCCGCAGCTTTCTCTTGTTTGCGATGCTCCCTGTTTGTGGCGTCTTTGTGCATTTCTGATGGCCACAACACAGCCATGTGCTCGCAGCTGCATAAGTCACTCGGTTCATCCGAACTCATCTGCGTTTGAACTAGATTTCTTGGTTCTCCACAGGACTGCAATGTATGTGTGGCGCTGTGGGGCAGATAGATGACATTGTCTAATATGCATCATTGGCCGTGATGCAAAACTCTGGCCAGAGTGGAGTTTTTTTTTTAACGAAGTGTGACGCTGTGTTTCTGTGAGGAGCTTTTTGGTTTGCGTCATAAGAAATATGTGACATAATTCATGTTTTTAACTGTGGGGTGTCCAAAATGTATCCACTGAGGGCCACATCGTGGAAAAATTAAAGGATGCGGCTTTGCCACTGTTATTTTGTAAAGCAATATGCTAAGAAGTTATATATATTTGAAGAAAAAAGTCTCTCATCTCATCTTTGTCATATAGGTGAAAAAGACTACTAGTACTATCAACTTTACTCTGCTCTTTTTCCCCCCATTTTTACTTAAAAAAATATTCCAAGTAGTTCAACTTCCTTCTTAAATAATCTTTGTACATTTTTTTTCTTGTAATATTTTGACTTTATTCTCATATTATACATTTTCCCCCAAAATAATTATAAAAAAAATTACAACTTTCTTTTGTTTTGTGTGTTTCTCATATTACGACTTAAAAAACACATTTTTTCTTTTAATATTTCAACTCCGTGCTACTTAAATTGCATTAATTTTTTCCTTATAATATTACAAGTTTATTCTCGTAAAATAGCGACTTTTTTCTTATTAGAATACGACTTTTTTCTCTTAATATTCTTGTCAAATGACTGCTGATTTTTCTATTTATGCTGTTTAAAAAAAAAAAAAGTTTTTTTGTTAAATTACATTGTTAGAATTTTCCGCAGGCTGGTAAGAAAACAGACGCAGGCCTCAAATGTCCCCCGGGCCGCATTTTGGACACCCCTGTTTTAACAGAACATGAGCTTATTGACTTGTTTGATTTCATGCACCTGTAGACGCGTGTGAGTGCGCTTTTGTAACACCTATGAGTTATGATGTTTCCTGTGTTTCACGTAAGATAACATACACGTCATTGTACATCTAATATCTCACTGTATAGACGAGCAGATGCGTTATAATGCACTATCAAGTCATTTGTGGCAGGTGCATATAAGTTGTGTAAGAAGCAGAGTTACAATGCCATCTACTGGTCGGAGTTGTAACAGCAAGCTGTATTCACAGACCGTCCCATCATAATGTGTTTTTAAGTGAGAGTGAACAGGTCGCGCCAAATCGGTCTGTGGCACTCCAAATTTATTTGTGGCAGGCCGCCAGAAACACTGATTCCCAGTAACTTTGCCAGACTGATTTCGGTCTGCCAGGAGTAATGAAAAATGGTACGGTCTTCATTTTGTTCCTAATTCCTGCTCCCCTTTCCTGAAATGCAGAGAAGACAGGTTGTAGCGTTACCATAGTGACATCACATAATGATATATCATGTATAGGATTAATAATGTATGACATAGGATTCAAATCTTTCACTGTTCATGCATGAAGAATAAACAAAATGTTAATTGAAGTATTTGTGGTACAAGTGCACGCCTTTTCCTCCCCTTTTTGTGTTCTAATCATTAGATGCTGGCCTGCACATGTCGCCATGGCAACTGTGTGTGTGTGTGTGTGTGTGTGTGTGTGTGTGTGTGTGTGTCGCTGTCTGGTCTGTGCTCCTCTTGGCCTCCCCCTCATCTCATTTCATCTCATCTCTCTCATGTCTTTACCCACAAACCCCAAATCTGACAAAATCACAAACATGCTAATCTTTGATTGTTTCACTCATGGAAGAAAGCCTTTATTAAATGTACTCGTTGACCTCTAGTATCGTTTACAAACCCACTGTACCACCACCACCACCACCACCAGTATTCCCTCACATTCATTTATTTCTGGTGGCCCAACATGAATACATTTGAACCGCCACAAATAGATTGGGCACGACCTGTTGGCCCTCGCTCATCAACACATCATAATGGGACTGTCTGTCAAGGCAGCTTGTACTCCGTGCAGTAGATGGCATCGTAACTCTGCTTCTTAACACACCCCTTACATGCCTGCTCAGCCAGAGAATAAGAAGGCGTAGCAGGAGGGATCAGCAATTTTGTCGCTATATTTAGCAAGTATTCAGACCCCTCCGGATTGTCTTTTAAAAAATAAGTGACGAGAGATGAATCTTTTTCTGGTCTTATTGGACACTTCTGGAGACTGCCACGATAATAAATCAGTTAAGCACACAATAAAAATTTATTTGCATGCATGTTTGTTTTCCTCCTCTCTCTCTACCCAACAGGCTGGATGACACTCTGTGCATCGGCCTCAACACCTGGGCGTGTTGGTTCTGTAGCAGAATGAACGGAGTGAGTGAACCCTCTTGTCAGTCATTGACGCTCTTTGTCCCAGTGGGGAGAGGCATGGCGCTAGCGAGTGCGCACACACAGTGCTGCTGCAGCACACTCTGTGTGCACTACTTGGTGGCTGCGTTTGTCGTGTGCTACACAATCGAATGCTTTCTTGGTGCCTGTTGTACAGTATATAAAACACGATCTGACGGCGCACCGTCATTTTGTGACATGAAAAAGTTTGTGACAAAGACAAATAAAATAAATCATACAAAACGGTGGAACTTACATTTTATTGATTCCTGAAGTTTCACACCTCATTGTGCACCAAACGCATTTTGCTGCATCCAAAACGCGTATTTGAACAAACTCCAACAAAACATTACACCCCATTAAACGTAATGTTGCTAAGAGTCAATCAAGGAATGAGCTGACGTCTGCATTGACACGCAAAGTGAAGCAATAAACTTGAAGACTATTTAACATTGTAGACTAAGTCCCCTACTAACGAACATCCGGCGTGCAAATTTTCGGAGATACGAACACAAGCCAACTAGTCTATGTTTTCATGTGTTTTCAAGTCCATATTTATACTGCTACATGCTTGACCAGCCAGTCCATATTTATACTGCTACATGCTTGACCAGCAGAGGGCACTGTGACACTGCTAATGGGACCAACAGCAGGAGAACAAGAGGAGGAGGAGGGGAGGAGAGAGAAAGCTACATTGTAGCTGTATGATACAACCCGGACAGAGCGTGTGATTAAAGTTTATGAAGAGTTAATAGGCCTGCTTAATTCTACACCACCCACAAAACACTACCTCTTTTAGAAGAGTCTAACGACGACGACCATTTGTCCTTTTTTTTCAATAACTCCTCCTCCTCTACCAACCTCGTATGCTCGACCACTCCTCTTCAAAGGTAAATAACATTTATCATTATATATTATTATATTATTGTTTTTTTCATTAATTATCCTGGTTTAATATTACTACTACATCCAAACTCATATTTACATAAATACACATATACTGTATATGTATACACGTACATGTAGTACCTATATCATTGGTAATATTACCTTTTCCCCTACTTAAGAACAATTCGACATAAGAACGGTCGTCTGGAACCAATTGTGTTCGTTAGTTTTGGGACTAGGCTTTTAAATAAAGTAAATCAAACAAACGCGAAAACATGAAGTACTTTTGATACGGTGTACTTGCATTATTATGCCATATGTTATCATTACATTCATTTAAAAATTGTCTCAAAATAATGTTGACCATAATATTGTTTGTTATTGTGACAGATCTAGTCTGACATGAAAGGATGTGTTGCTCTTCTCAACGAGCAGCGTGTCCTGCAGTGCCGAACAGAAGAAATAAATCTTTTCCTTATTTGAAGTAATATATTTCAGATTTCAGTATAAATATTACTTGTGATAAGTGGCTAAAAACATCTTTTTAGCAGTCCTGGCCTTACTTTCATTGAATGAACCCTGCTTTTATTTCCACTTTTTGAAAACAATTCAGACCAACAAATGTCCCCAATCCTCAGCATGGAGGGTGTGGCTTTCTTCCCCAACCTCCTCGCCACCCTCATAGTTACCCCTCTTCTGATCAGCGCTCCATCACTCTTTGTTCTGTTGTGTCTGCTTATTGGATGAGTGGTGCAAAAATGTGCGTGCAGAGGGTGTTTGTTTGTGTTGTCAATGCTAATCAGTTTAGCTTAGCCGCTCTTTCATGTACACACTTGTTATTATTCCCTCTGTGTGCGTTTGTGTGTGAGTGAGTGAGATACACTCTACTCTGCCTTTTACCCTCAACACACACACACACACAAAATCCCAGCCCTGCCTCCGCACTGGCTGCAACAGCATGATGTCACCTCTCATCGGATTGGTCGGGGAGACGCTGTTAGAGAGGAAGGCAGAGGCAGAGGGAGGGGACTGGAGCTCCGGAGAGGAGAGAAAGAAAATGCCGGCACACGCGCGGGCGGAGGGCTTTTTTCGGGGAAAGGCGATGTTAGCCCCCACGGTGAGGCGTTTGTGAGGCAACGTCCATGCGTGGCAGCCTGGAGGAGAGTGGGCGCCCCACCGGCACACCCTCCCCGAAGCATGAGGCGCCTTATCTGCCAGCGCATCTGTGACTGTGAGTGTGGAGGTGGACCTTGGGCGTTGTGTGGTTGTTTTAACGTGGTATGCACACCTCTTATGTGGTGTGTGCACCCGTGGGTCAGGTGATTAAACGAGCAAAGGTGCTGGGTGGTGGCTTTGGCGCATTTGTCGTCGGCGCACGACAGCCATAAGGTTGCCACAGTGAGGGACTTTGGACTATTTATTTACACCATCATATTGTCTGACGTTGTGTGTCGCTGCTTTTGTTGACAGCCTTCTAGCTGGATTTATTTGTATCATTATGGATTATGGATTGGTAAGGATGGTCCTCTTGATCATTGGGGCTGTTGATTTTGGTTTTAGTATTGATTTATTGACTTCTCCATTCTTAGCTTCCCATGGTTACCATTCATTGTCCTCAACTTGAAGACAATTAAAGATAAATTGACATACTTACATCATTCTTTTCAAATAATTGTCCACCCTCTAACTTTTCCACAGATCGTAGTTTCGATGACGACGACAGTGTGGATGGCAATCGCTCCACCTCGGCATTCAAGGTCCCCAAAGTTCCCAAGAAGCCCGTGGAGTCATCGTCAGCGCGAAGGCCCAGCGCAACCGGCGGAAAGCTAGGTAGAGTCACCCAACCGTGGCCTCGGAAATGCCTTTTTAAATGTGTAAACATCTGTCTGAAGGCAGAAAGACACTTGAGCCAGCGGACGTTGTACACACGATGCTCCTTTAGAAATCCGATGCTTGTATTGTTACTCTTATCCATCGCATCTGCTCTGCTGTAGAAACACTTTAGCAGTCTTCTTGTTGACAGCTTCCTTTCCCTATGTATTGATCTCATCGTGCTCCTGTTTCCCATGTACCACCACCACTTCAGTTCACCATAGTGCAGTGTGGGCGGGTGTGTGGAAGCTGAGCTCTTTGGTTTGTGTCATAAGAAATGTGTGACAATATTGTATGAGTTTAAAGCTTATTGAACAACAGAACATGAAGTTATTGACTTACGAACGCAAACACGGCAAAAAGAGGGAGTGACGCTCCCTCAGTGGAAAGACTGAGATGCTTTAACACAATGGTTCTCAACTGGTTGGTCAGGACCCAAAAGTGGGTCGCGGTTCCATTCTGGGTGGGTGGCAGACAGCAAGGCTAAACTTACATTCAAATATGGAACATACAACTGATGTCTGACTTACTTTGAAGTCAAATTCCTCCTGATTTCCTTGACAAAATGCATTAATAAAAGCATCTAAAATGCACTTTGGACATGTAATTATGTGTTTTATGTGTTTCAAAAGATGGCAGTTTAAAAAAAATAAAATAAAAATTTTCTTGGTTTGACATACGTATACTAAATATACTAAATATAAATAAATATGTGAAGGCTTAAATATAAAATATGACATGAATAAAGTGTAAAAAAAAATCAAAATTACATAAATAAAACTAAACAAAAATTGCTTAAAAGTATAAAAAGAAAAAAATGCCCGATAATGTTTTAAAAGTATTTAAAAAAATACAAATTAAATCAAAATAATGACTTGAATAAAAACGTAAAAGCTAGTAAAAATGACTTACATAAAAGCAGTAGGTAAAAATGTTCAAAAAAACTATAAAAATAAATAAAAATGACTTAAAGGCGTAAAATTATAGAAATAAATGCAAATTAAAGTGCAAAAAAATGCAAATAAAAATGACAAAAGTGTAAAATGAAAAAATAAAAATGACTTAAGTGTAAAAAATAATAACAAATAAATAAAAGGAAAAAAACAAACAAATAAAAAATGACTTAAATCAAAGTGTAGAAACAAATAAAAAAAAATAAAAATTACTTAAATGAAAGTGGGTCGTGACTTGCTGACCATTGGCAAATGTGGGTCCCAGGTTGAGACCATTTGAGAACCCCTGCCTTAACGCACACATGTACCAGCATTAACGCACAGTCTGCTATGACATTCCAGGGTCCAAGGAAAGTGCGGGAGCCGTGGATGAAGACGACTTTGTCAAAGCCTTCACGGACGTCCCCACTGTCCAGGTAGACTTCTTTTTAATATCAGCCGCTCATGCTGTTTTTGTCCTTAGTGTTTTTTCACCGACTCTTTTCATCTCTCCCACAGATCTACTCGTCGAGGGATCTCGAGGACAACCTGAACAAGATCAGGGAGATCTGCTCCGATGACAAACATGACTGGGACCAGCGAGCCAATGCCGTGAGTGGCACTCGTCCTCGACTGTTTCTCCAAGCGTTGTGGGTGAATGTTCCGCGTCTTGTTCCAGTTGAAGAAGATCCGCTCCCTGCTGGTGGCTGGCGCCGCCACCTACGACTGCTTCTACCAGCACCTTCGCCTCCTGGATGGAGCCTTCAAGCTTTCCGCGAAAGACCTGCGGTCCCAAGTGGTCAGAGAGGCCTGCATCACCGTGGCGTGAGTGCCGCAGACAGACGTGTGTGATCTCTTCAGTTGTTTGATTCTTAGTGCCTCTGCGTCCTTCCGTGCAGCCATCTTTCTTCTGTGTTGGGGAACAAGTTTGACCACGGGGCCGAAGCCATCGTGCCCGTTCTCTTCAACCTCATCCCCAACTGTGCCAAAGTCATGGCCACCTCTGGTGTGTCTGCTATCCGCATCATCATACGGGTACGATTGAAACTTGGATCCCCCATTGGATGTATAGTTGTTTACATATTGGAATAAATGCGGAAATCCATAGCATGTCTTGTGCGATACATCATCAGTGACGTTACATTTCAAGCTTATCTTCTTTTTTTTAGCACACGCACGTCCCGCGACTCATCCCCTTGATAACCAGTAACTGTACCTCCAAGTCTGTGGCTGTCAGAAGGTGAGTACAACCACGAGAATGAAGCTGCTGGTGATTGTGCTGCTGACATCACCATTCAAACAATAAATGTGTCTTCTCCAGGCGCTGTTATGACTTCTTGGACCTCCTACTACAGGAGTGGCAGACCCATTCTCTGGAGAGGTGAGGAACACGCCTAATCACTTTTCCAAGCAGGCCAAAGAATAAGGACCTGTGGCCATTATTGCCTACAGGAGAGATTCTCCAAAGTGTGGCCAGGGGGCCATTTAAAAATACAATTTAAAATAAAATAAAAATACGGCAATCCCTCGTTTATTGCGGATGATTGGTTTCACCTTTCCAAATACACTTTTTAACATTATTAGAGCCTTCTAGACATAAAATAACACCGCTTACACTCCTATCCCCCGATCTAGTAGACATAATTTTAGAAAATAAGACATAATACAGACTCACACACGTTAACATTGGGAGAGCAATGTTCCGTCTAAGCTGCGGCGCATTTGCAATCACCACTGCTCTCGCGTTCTCAGCACATCCAGGCAGCGCACAAAATAAAATCTATCCTGAACTGTAAATTAAATAAACACATAACAATTTATTGTGTTGCAATGCAACTCAGTGACAGGGAACAACAAGCGGTAACAACACAATGATGAACACTGTCCAGCCAATGATAAGATCCTGTTTGCACGTATTTACTTTCGCAGCCAATCGATTCATTAACAACGCGTTACGTAGTACATGCCGCTGTTTTGCAGGTTAGCAGATAGCTAATGGTGCAGCAGAGTTAAGTAAATGGCTTCAACATGCATATTTTTTGATTAATAATAGACTGTAGTCAACCACAAAACAGCTATTATCTATTGATATATTTTGAAAAAACGTGATAGAGTGAATCCCAAAAATTTGAACCACATGGTGGCGAGGGACAACTGTAATTCATTTTTAATAAGATCTAGAGTGGAACTCGTTAATCTCAACAACACTCGTTAATCTCAACAACCCGTCAAAGTCGACCAACTCGTCAAGTCCTGGTCCACTGTGTTGTTATTACTAAAAAGTGCCCACTCGATGTGGACATAAAATTTAATACCCAAAGAGCTCTTTTCGTTGAAAGAACGCTGCGTTTATGTTGACGCGTGTTGTAGCAGATTTGTGAAAATGTCAAAATCAATACAAACATATGGCAACCTCTTTCCTTCAAAGTCATTGAGTTTATACAATCATCTTAATTTTAGAATGAGGGATTACTTTTTGTCTAGTTTAGTTCAAAAATGTTACAGTTGAGCAAATAACTTTTGAAATAAGTTATTTTGTTTTTCCAAACAAATAAAATATTGTTTAAAGATTCCACAACATCCTGGATGCTTAATTTAAGAACTGCTAAACAACAATGTTTTAACATTTAGTTGATTAAGCAGAAAGGTAATGGTAAACTGTCAACAATTTTGGATGATCAATGCAGACGAATGACTAAATTACAGATTTTGTAGAGCTTGGTGTCCTCGTTAAAGAAAATAAATATTGATATTATGACATTCGCACTTGTTGTGATTTTTAGTAGCATGAGTTAAGATATATATTCGTGGAACAAGGTAGACTTTTTTTGAAAATACTTTTTGGCCTATTTGTAAGATTAATTTGGGCTTATTTCAAATCAGCGCGTTTCAGGATGCAGTTTATTCATTTTGCACTAATATGTCATTTCATTCTCCTAATTTACTGCTTTATTACTTTAAACGAGTGGGTGCTAGGTTGGGTGGCCGTGACTCGGGAGGCAGAGCAGGTCATTCAGAAACTGGAAGGTTGGTGGTTTGAGCCTCGCTCCCTCCACACAGTCACTGTCGTGCCCCCGGGGGCAAGACACTACACCTTTAGACAGAAGGGTGCCTACTACTAAGTGTTAGGTCATTTTCACGTAAAAACATGTCCATATTATTTTAGGAACATTTGACTTTTTATAGGTTGTGTTTTATTCTAAAAATAAGTATTTCCAGCTTAAAGGTCCTGCTTATTTTTAGATATAGAAATGTTAATTTAGGATTTCTTACCAAGTAAAATTGACTTGCTGTATGGACAGATAATTTCACTAGTTTTTAGTATTTTTTTCCAAAAATCTAGTCTTTTTATCTTATATTTAGCCAGCCCTTTTTTGCAGTGTAGAGAGACACCGCAGCTTAAAGCACAGAACTACAACACTGAAGTTCCGACAAGGAACTAATACAGCATTAATATGCTGTAAAAAAAGAAAAAAAAGCACAGAAATTGCACTAAAACAAATCCGCAAAACAGCGAATCCGTGGAAGGTGAATCGCGATGGAGCGAGCGAGGGAACACTGTAGTGTACAATTGAAATGTTGCCAGTCATAAATAAAACACAAATAGTTGACAGCTTTAATAGTGATGAAAGTCGGACACCCCCCCTGCAACCTGGACACTCAATTTATTCTTTTTTTTTTCTCCAAAACGTGCATCAAATTAAATAGTACAAAAATCCATCCATCCATTTTCTGTGCCGCTTCTCCTCATTAGGGTCGCGGGGGCATGCTGGAGCCTATCCCAGCTGACTTGGGGCGACAGGCGGGGTCCACCCTGGACTGGTGGCCAGCCAACGGCAGGGCACATATAGACAAACAACCATTCACACTCACATTCATACCTATGGACAATTTAGAGTCTCCAATTACCTAACATGCATGTTTTGGAATGTGGGAGGAAACCGGAGTACCCGGAGAAAACCCACGCATGCACGGGGAGAACATGCAAACTCCACACAGAAATGCCCAAGGGAGAATCGAATCCAGGTCTTCCCAATCTAGTACAAAAATCGTTTCACACAAATAAAGGTAAAAAAAAAAAAAGAAAAAGACAATCTGCTGAAAAGTCAATATTTAATAATTACTTATTTGCCAGGAGCCCTTGGAATTGTCTTCACGGCAGGCTGGCCAATAGCGCTCATCATAAATAAATTGAAAACTGTAAAGTTAATCCATCGTCAGAGCTCACTCATGAATGATCTGTATCGGAATTGGCAGCATAAAAAAAACCTATGTGAGCATCACTAGTGCCAGTGCTTAAACAGTGCCCAAGCCGGCACTAAATCATACGCATTTTGTTTGTTTTTACTGCATTTCATGACATGCAAGTTAAACAAAATAGTACTTAAATACTTCAACAATATAAATAAAATGATAAAAAAAGCAACAAATCGTTCCATTCGAACGCCTTCTCTTCTGATTTTGAATCAACATTTGCGATAAAAGTGTGTGTAAAGCTTTAATTTGTTCCAGCTGCAAAAACAGTCTCCTTCTCTCTTTAGTAACCATCATTTGCTCGCTACCTGGGAAGTTAACAAGCTATATAGTTTATGAGGGTTGTGGTTGCTCACATAATTGACATTGCTTCACCTGCTCAACCCGTGGCTGTCCAAAGTGCGGCCCAAAGACCGTTTGTAGCTGTTCAGACATGGCTGCACCCTTAATCACCGCTACTGTTAATCATCGTCAACATTAATAATGGCAGCACCCGGTGTGCTCTGAGCGGGTGTCCGACTACAGTGCACCATGGCGGCCACAGCAGGTGGCGCCCTCCACTCCACACTAATGACCTCTGGAGTGTTTGTCCGACATGAAGGCGTAATGTGGCGACCATAACGCCGCTTCATAACACACCTCATACGTAGAGGAGACAATCGTGTTGACAATTTTGCGGCATAGTCGCTATATTTAACAAGTAGTGGTGCGCATCAAAGGTGAAAGGCAGGAAGTGTTTCTTGCATCATGCGTTTATTCAGTAATTAAATACAAGCAGTCGACATAGGTGAAGTATCCACCGTGCAGGATCTCCACCTCTGATTGTGAGGCAGAAACACTCCTCCTTTGCCTGGCAGCACCTTCCTTTCTGCTGAAACATGCATGGCTTTCCAAAGTGTGGAATCTGTGGAACTTGGCTCATTGCAAGTTGATAAAAAGTTCATGTCATTAAAAATTCCATTCATCCAAAAAGGTTAGCGCCCTCAAACCTTTATGACCATGCATTTTAAAAGCATTGGAATTGAGAATGGTTAGGGACTGGAATCTAAACGAGGAATCTGAATCAGAATCTGAACCAGAATCGTTCAAACTCAAATGATGCCCAACCGTACTCGTGACACCCCTAATGACCAATAACACAAAACTTCTATGACTGACTTTTTTCACTAATTGAGCTATTGTGGTAACTTAGCTGTAACTTCGTTGCTAGTCACAGAATGAAGTTGACGTCAGAAGTGTCGTTTCTTGGTTTTTCTTTACTTCGTAACACAACATACGTTCAACATGCGTCTGTAACACTTTTTCGGGTTTCTTGTTCTGACTTCCTGAACTACTTCTTCTACGCTCTGTACAACCTTGCGAATTAGCGACACCTGTCGTTCAAACATGTCATTTCACATAACTATCACATCTATTGCACAACACTACCATATTCTTAACTATAATACAACCATATTTAAATTAACTAAACACACACAAATATATATACAACAGCTATAACACAAAGCAAAGATGTTTTGTTCAGATAGTTGGACCGACACTGGTTTGCTGTTAGCATCTTTCATGTATCAAAGTGGCAGACCAGCAGGGTAGCAATGAATCACCTCTCCCTCCCAGGCACACAGCAGTTTTGGTGGACAGCATCAAGAAGGGGATTCGAGATGCAGACTCTGAGGCGAGAGTGGAAGCACGCAAGTAAGCCTCACTCAAAACCAGCTCTGAAAAATGAAAAATAAATTTTCCGTCACCTCCTGACATTTTTCTTGTCCACTTCTTCTTTTCTTTTTTTTGTATTGTTTTGTGTCAACCTACTTCCACCAGAGCTTACTGGGGCTTGAGGAACCACTTTCCCGCTGAGGCAGATGCCCTGTACAACTCCCTGGAGTCGTCCTACCAGAGGACGCTTCAGTCCTGCCTGAAAAGCTCGGGCAGCGTGGCCTCGCTTCCTCAGAGCGACCGGTCGTCGTCGTCCTCGCAGGAGAGCCTCAAGTAAGCCGCTCCTGCCTCGCATTTTGCCGCTGATGCGGGGGTAAAATGACACGCTCTCTGCTCTTGCCAGTCGGCCTCTGTCGTCAAAGTGGTCAGCAGCTCCGGGTCGAGGTGAGTCGGGCGCACACTCCAAGGACGTCATGAAGCACATCATCCTCTCCTGTCATGCTTGATTACATTTGCCTGTGTCCATACAGCCTATTTGATTTTATTTACGTTACACACCTGCTCTGTTGTTGATCCAACTGTGTAGTGTGTTTGCCTGCATGTGTTATGTGAAGTGTATATATCCCTTCATCACCCCCCCCGACCCCCCACCCTCTTCTCCAACACACCCCTCCTATCCCATCAGTCCTCACGGGTTCAAAGGGCGGGGCGCCGTCCGCCTCCCTGCAGCGTTCCCGTAGCGACGTGGACGTAAACGCCGCCGCGGTCGCTAAGCAGCGGCACGTCGGGCAGGCCAAGGGAACGGCTCGCATGCCCCCTGGGTCCTACTCCTCACTGGGTAAGGGCCCTGTCAGTCACGCGGTGGTCGGACCAATCAGAGAGCAGTGTGTGACAGATGCCAGTTTTGAGTCTTTTAGGCAGTAAAACACACACGCTCTCGTCATTATTTTTTCCATGTTCCTGATGCCTGCGCTTTGCTTGCCAATGGTAAATGTGGTGAAGGTGCATGGTGTGTAATTAGTGGAATGTCTCTGCAGAACAGATACTAACACACACTCTTCTCCTTTCTCTTCTTTCATTGTCATTATTTTTGCCTTCACTCCTTCCCTTCCCTTGGTTCCTTTTTCCTCCTTTCAATCGTTTTGTTTCCTTCCCATCCTCCTCCACCTCGCCCCTAAAGATGATGCCTCTGATAAAACGGATGGTAAGATCATCTCACTCTGCTTCGCCGTCGCCAGCCTCCTCCCTCCTTTCCCTCCAGTCTCCTCTTTCCCTCTCTCCTTCTTGACCTCACCCACTTTTAACTCCCCCTGCTGCGCTGTGTGGTCACAGCGCCCCCTGCTGTCAATTTATCACATTACATCCTGATTCATTTCACCATGGCTCAATGGTTTTACATATCTAAAGCTCATCATCATGGTGCTGTGCTGACTCATTGTGTTGAAATGCCTTATTACAATAGAATGCACAGTGTTTCCCGCAGGACTGCAATCTATTTGTGGCAGTGGTGTGTTACGATGATGGAATTCATTTTCTGAACGAATTTGCATAATTGGCAATGAAGCATTTGCAAAAAGTAAAAGACATGACAAGGAAAAAACGACAAATTAACTTTATTCTGTCACTTTTGTGTGTTTTTTTAATGTCAAAACCGGAAGCTGCCTGGGAATGCCTTGAAATGGGGGAGGGGCCCACAGCAGTGCCTACTGCTCGTCAAGAAGAGCAATACAGTAATACCTCATTTATTGCGGTTAATTGGTTCCAGATCCAATCTTGATTCCTTCTTTTGTAGTTGGCATATAAAGCCTGTTTACGATCGAATAACTACGTTTGTTAAAATTATTAGAGCCATCTAGACATTACCAAACACACTTACCGGTACCCAACATATAGTCACTAGTGGAGTTCACAAGATATCGTGATATTAAAATGTGACAAGATTTCTCGTTCAGAAAAAAAAAACGGTCTGAAATGAATGAATTAATTTCACGATAAATGAACTCGATAATTTTGCAGGCCTCCAGATATTGCCATGTGCATGCATGTCTGTTTTCCTCGTTTCTCGCCTCCAAACAGGCAGGAAGAGGCTTCACTCTGTGCTTCGGTAGAGCCTTGTTAGAGCAATGCAAGGTAACGTAGTTGAAGTAAGGAGGGAAAAAGATGCCGCAGTGATCCAAATGCCACAGGCCCCGTGTGGAAATATGAATGATCACAGTGAGCCCATTAACACGATGCCGCATTTGTTCAAAAGCGGTAGCAACATAAAAGGCAACACTGGGTCAAATAAAAAAGGTGTGGAGGACAGGAATTGATGTCAGGGGTTCAGAGTTGCGTTGTAGCTGGATTACGGAGACAGACAGTAGTTTCTGTTGTCATTTTGATTACTATGTTTACTGACTCCTATTGACCAATGGAAATATTACATTTACAAGTTGAATGGTGGCGTTAATGGCATATATTTGTATTTTTGTTCATTTTGCCATTTTTATGCTTGACAAGACATAATTTTTTTTTTTTTTTTTTTTTTTTTTTACTTTTTAAAAATTTTTTACTTTTTTTTTTACAATACATAATTTAGGCTGAAAACGTTATCTCTTTAATATGCTTTTTTTTATTTACTAATGATAGGCCGAATCAAACCACAAAACAGCATAATTAATTATCTATGTTTGAAAATCCGTGATAGTGAAGCCGTGAAATTCGATCCGCAATGCGGCGAGGGATGTCTGTATTTGCTTTTCATGTCAGTTATTTGTCAAGTTGTCCACACTGATCCCTCTTGCTCTGTCTTCCTACTCTCTGGTGTTCCAGTGTGTTTATGAGCAAGGGCAAACAGGCGGCGCCCCCACCACAAATACATTTAAAGTAAGGGAAGCACTGATGCAATGAATGATGGGCCTATGTATCATCCAGCGGTTAAATGTTAGACATGAAAGGTGATATTTCCATCCTGCTCCCGCTGTCCGTCCTTAAGGAAGCAGGTCAGACAATTATCAGGGGGAGGACACGTTAGTGGTAGTTGGTAATCAACATCCATTATGTCTTTGTCGCTTTGTATTTTGACAGGAATGGCTTCACATGGGCTTTTGTTGTAGGATGCAGGGCAAATGGTCTGCAGTTAGGGCTGGAATGCTTCATTTATTGCATACCTTTTAATATGTCTTTAACATGACAGAACGTGTGTTTTCTAACCTCGATTCTTTGGCCCTCTTCGATGAGTGTTTTAACCTGGCGCCCTAATTGCACACTGAGTCAAAATGTCCTCACTGAGACTCCTTATGACTTCCGTTAAGTTTTGTCCAGCGTTGGTGTCGCTGCTGTGGTTTTAGTGCTCTAGTCTTTGTGGGCTTTGTGTAGTTGTGTATGTTTTGGTAGGGTTTTTGTGTGCGTGTGCACTGACTTGCCTCCCCTCCATCCACAGGCCGCGTGCGCACCAAGCAGCCCCTGTCGACCCCCAGCAGCATGTCCAACCAGGTAGATTCCAGAGGGCGGAGTCGCACCAAGATGGTCTCCCAGTCACAACGTATGTAAGACAGTGTGTACTCACCAGCAGCGACTGTGTGTGTGTGCGTGTTTGAGAGCGTAAGAGTGGTTCTTGTGGGGTTTCTGTTTCTTGTTCCCTTTACGGCATCGATAAGCTCCGTGTTTTTGTGCCTTCAGGTTCCGAAGAATCAGATTGCACACCAGGTATTCTTTGGGAGTGTGTCAGATTTGTGAACGTTCGTGTGCGTGCGTGCTTGCGTGTGTGTGTTCTGTGTTTCACTGTGGGAATGGTGGCCCACATGCTATTGCTCTCATCTTTGAGTCAGGTGTTTGTTTTTTTTGTGCAAAGAGAAGTGTTTTTATTTGT
The DNA here is from genome assembly GCF_027744805.1 of Dunckerocampus dactyliophorus. NCBI lineage: Eukaryota > Metazoa > Chordata > Actinopteri > Syngnathiformes > Syngnathidae > Dunckerocampus > Dunckerocampus dactyliophorus. Next base: position 3,296,797 of record NC_072838.1, read on the forward strand.
CTGTATTCAAAGACAGTGGAACCTCTGAGGTTGAATATGTACAAAATAATTTGTTCCAGAGTCAAACATTGTTATAAAACTTGAAATAACTGTACAAGCGAGACCATGTTTTAAGTAGCGTTTCAACATTTTTGAGTGTGAAGCAAGAAGTTAACCATATTTTAAAATGTTAAATGTAAGTATAAGTTGACCGCACAAGAAAAGTCATTTTTCTCTGAAAGCACGTCATTTTCATTAAACCTGGATTGTGTTGCGAGTGAACAATGGCAATATATCTGAAAAATAGTAAACATAGGATGGGTCTCCTTTTAATGATGACTGATGAAGGTGTATCGTGAAGCCAATTTGCATGGCAGACAAATGCTGAAATCGATTCTAAAATCAAAATATCGATACTTTCGATGCTTGAGTCATTTGAGGTAACCTTTATGTTCAAACGTTGACTGATCGTAAATGGAACCCTGTGAATTGGGACTAAAGTTTTATTCTTTAAGTAGTAATTACTTATTTATTTTCATGGTTTTATTGTTTTACTTATTTATTTTTTTTATTGTGTTAAAATACAATTTTCACACATGTTTATGTTTTTGTCTTTCTTTTTATGTTGTTGTATATTAGCTTGTAAAATAAATAACTTACATTAATTATGAAATTATCAATTTATTTCAATTAATAATTTATGTAAATTAATTATGTAATCAATAACTGAATTAAATGTATTGTATTCTTCCTGCTGTGATATGGAATACACTGCTTTTGAAAATGTACTTTAGCTGACACAGATGAATTTGCAAACCAGTATGGCTGATACTAGTTTTACTCAGTATCTGATCAGAAACTAAATCATGGTATCGCAGATTAGTGCCAGAACGCAACCACAAATTAGCCGCATGACAGTATAAGCTGCAGGGTTCAAAGCTTGAGAGAAAAAAGTAGTGGAAATTAGGCTCAGTTAACCATGGTAAAACACACTGCTTTGAATGATGACGCTGGAGTCTTACTGCTTTGGGTTTTGGAGCAATTTATCCTGTTCGAAATATTGAAGGTAGAAAAATTGCTCCAGGGTCAATGAAAACTTTACAGGCGAGGAGACGTTTAAGTCTCTGCTGAGCTCACACACGAGCCATATTTCCCTCGAAAATATTACATCCGTTCCAACTTATCCGACTTGGCAGCATTCCCATTTCAGATGTTCCACTGTGTTTTTCCTCTGCATGCTGTGTTTCATCACCGGGGTCGGTGTGATTTAGCATTTTGTCTCATTTTGTGCGGACCCAAACGATTACAAACACTTTCCAGGTAACCGAACAACAAGCCCGATTGACAATTAAAGTGCCTACAGTCGATACTTAATCCCGCTTCACTTCATGCGGCGACGGTGTGCTGCAGGAGAAGGCAGCAGCTTTTGCATTTCGATGACAAAAACGTGAAAAGCAGAGGGAAAAGGCAGATCAGAGGCTTTGAAAGAAATGCACACGCATGTCGGAGAGTGGATATTGTAAGGGTTGAATCCCGGCAACTGGACTCTTCTTCTCTGTGGAAGATGTTTCGCCTTTTGTCCAAAAGTCTTCTTCCATTCCGTAAAATTTTAGGTGTGACGTCTCCCTATTTGCGTCCTTGGTGGGTGTGTCCCCAGGGGGTGGTCATAATGTCACAATTGGGTGGTCATCATTGTTATTGTGGTCCATTCCTTTGAGGATAGGTTCTACCTATTTGGAATTTGGACGTGACTGTGCGCTGGTTTGAAAGAGGAGTGAAAGAGGCCAAACAGAAGAGGAGGTGTGAGCCATCACCTGTTGTCCCGACATATCTTCCCCCAAAGATTGTCTCATTGCCACTTCTTTTGCCACCAGGCAGACAAACGACCTATTGTTATGAAGGACGCTCGTTCCCCACTCATGCCGCCTACAGTAACCCTGTTGGGACCACCCACCAGGGACATAAATAGGAAAACTCCACACCTAACATTTTCACAGTCCAGTTGCCTCCATTGAACCTTTTGTGGAGTTTCTGTGGAGTGTTATTTTTTTCCTCATTGTGTTCCGGCTTGGCTTCATACGTACGCTGCCATGTCTCAACATGCACTGCTTCCCCAGGCGTCCATCCGCAGCTCAGTCATTGCTCAGTGTCGCCTTCTTGTGATGATTAAACCCATAAGTGGCTCAGTGGCAAACCCCCTTATGTTCTGGTCCCCGCCATAGCGCTTTTTCTGCCTTACATCTCATAATTGAAGTAGTTTAATCTGCTGTTCCTTCCCCTCCCCCCACCCCGCCTGTGCTCTCACTGGGCTCCATGGCTCAGGATCGCAGTCTGCTAACCCCGCCGGTGGTAAGAGTCCAATGCTCCTTTTTATTTTTCAAGTTTGTTTCCTTCTTTCTTGGTGGCCTGAACTTGTGTTCTTTTGACTCCTCCACCAAACCCACCCCTCCCTCACTCAAACAGCGGTGGTCACTTCAAGCTCCGCCCACCCTGGCTAATGCATGCAGGGTGCTTGTAGGAGCACACTGGTGTTTTTTGTTGTGTTTGGGCTGCACTGCTTTGAGAGCCTCCTGTTGCTGCACTTTAAAGGTGTCCCAGTCTGGGTTGGAAAAATGGCGACATGGACATATTTTGCTCTTATGCTGCATATACACTCATAAATGCCCAGGGGGATACCTGGAGGTCATCTACAACCAAGCATTAACTACTATGTACACTCCTGATCAAGATTTTAAGACCAGATGGGAAAATTGCAAGAATGTACATTTTGCACTGTTGGACCTTAAGGAGGTTCTAAGAGCTTCAAAATACAGAGAAGAAATGGGAGTGAGACAAAAAAGCAATTTATTGCAAGCAAGCATTAAAATCAAAGAGGCTGTTCATCAGCTGATCAAAAGTTTAAGAACATAGCTCAAAAAGCCCTGATACCCCCCCTGAAATAGAAATAAAATGTTGAAAAAAAGGAGTGAGTAATGAGTAGCTGTGCTATTGTTAAGCTGAAAAATGGGTTTGGGCATGCTTGATGCCAGTGTTTCCAGGAGGCGAGTGGGAATGTTGCTCCAGGTGGTGAAGATGGCTTCATGGAGGGCATCCACTGTCTGGAACTGATGTCCATTTTTATAAACTTCCCTTGCCATCCATCCCCAAATGTTCTCCATTGGATTCAGATGAGGGGAACATTCAAGATGGTACAAAAGAGTGAGCTCACTCCTCTGGAAGAAGTGCTTTCTGAAGTGCAGCGTTGTCCTGTTGAAAAAGTCAGTCATTACCACACAAACGAGGGCCTTCAGTCATGAGGGATGCCCCCTGCAACATCTCCACATAGCTGTCTGCCGTTTCACGCCCCTGCACAACCTGAAGCTCCATTGTTCCACTGAAGGATCATGATGGCACCCCTCCACTGTGCCGTGTGGAAAACATCTCAGATGGGATCTCCTTGTCATGCCAGTAACGTTGGAAGCAATCAGGACCGTCAAGAGAAAATAAAACTTTCCTCCACCTTTTAATGTCCAATGTTTGGTGCTCTGCTGCAAATTCCAAACAGCCAATTTTGTGGCGTTGAAGGAGACAAGGCCTTTAAAGATTTTTCCTTCTTAAAAGCCTTCTCTGGCAGAAGGCGTCTGATGGTTATTGGGCTGCACTCCTCAGCACCAGTAACAACCTTCATTTGGGCTGAGGATGGTCCCCTGTCTTGACGGACAGCCAATGTGATTTTCCAGCTCAGGGCCAATGACATTTTTTCGGGTTTGAAATGTTTGAAGTTTGAAATGACTTACTGTGTCCAACCTCAGCAGCAATGGAGCGACGGTCACACCGCACGAACTTGGCTGTAGCATCCCCCGAGCGGTGAAAAAAATCATCACCGCTCATAACCGCGCACAAAATGGGGGGGGAAAAAAAAAAAGAAAATACGGGCGTTGTCATAGCGGTGCACCGCTGAAGCCGTCGTTGTTTTAGTGTTGATTTAACGGTAGCGAACGTTGGTTTAGCGGTGACGCGAGCGGCGTTCTACGCATGCGGGCTGGTGGCATCCTCATTGTTCTGTGGGTGGTGTTGAATAAACAAGCCTACTAGTTATTTATTACTTTAATCGCCAGGTCTGCTCGCATGCATCATACAGCTGCACACTCACACAACTGTTGGTCCCATTCGCAGTCCCACAGTGCCTTCTACTGGTCAACATGTAGCAGTATAAATATAATGTGTCTGCGAACACTACACTCATGAAGTGCTGGAAGGCTCATTCCACAGCTCCATCATCGGCTTGTCATATCCATGGTAGTATAGTTTTACTGTAACTTTGAGCAAATTCGATATAACTGAGGTCTACACTCAACGGATATTCCAAATGGGCTGCTGGCCCATTTCTCCCCGTATTAATAGCGAAATTATGCTCTGCCTCCGACACCTCCATACCAACGGCAAACCAAAGTTCATCACCGCAATGGATCGCTGCTTCAACGCCTGACACCGTTCCAGCAATCCCGTGTCCGCTCGTAAAGCACTTAAGCCGCTCCAACTAAGTTTTTGCAATGTTTAATCACCGCCCGGGCAAAGCTGGCGAAGCAGCAGTGATGCAGCGTTCAAGATTTCTGCGTTGGCGTAGCGGGCCCAAGGCCCAAACTTCCGTCTAGCGGCGCCAAACTTTGACTGGGCGTTGTTGGAGCGGTGATTAACTCTGCCGTAGCGGAAAATTGGTAGGAGGGACCATCAGCGGTGGCCGAGCATATACGGCATTGCCTTAACAGGGGCCAACTTCTGTTAAACAGTGGTGCGCGGTTACGAGCGGTGATGAATTTTTTTCACTGTTCCCGGGACGCTATAGCAAAGTTCGGGCGGTGTGACCGGGGCTTTATGCAGCTCAACAATCCCACCGCGTTCAAAGAGAGAAAGCTTTTTTTGCCTTTGCCATTAAGAGATCATGACAGTGTGAATATCTGACACTAAATCACATTCAATCCACATTTTTGCCAAGATTTTGACTTTTAAAGGCTTATGATCAACTTTTGATCCGCTGATAACTAGCCTATTTCACTCAAATGATTCTTTGCTTACTGCTTACTCAAAATGTTTTTTGTCTCACTCCCATTTCTTCTTTTTGCATTTTGAAGCTCTACTTAGAACCTCCTTAAGATCCAACAGTGCAAAATGTACATTCTTGACATTTTTCAACTGGCCTTTACATTTTGATCAGGACTGTATTATGTACGCACAAGCTCCATCAAATGCCTGTGAATGTCACATTAATGTGTGTAGCTTAGCTCTGTGTGGTTAACATACAAATGTAGACACTAGTGTGCGTGTTGTTGTTGTTAGCATAACTCGTCCTCATCGTTTGGTCTCGAGGATGCAGGAAACTGATTGCACACACGTGATGGTGCTTGGAAACTGGGTGTCACCAGGACAATGCTATGATGATGATGATGATGATGATTAGTTAGCAGAAGTCTGAATTTATGTCTATATTCTCTCTCTCTTAAGCGGGCAGTCGCAGCGGCTCACCCGGCCGTGTGCTGACCACCACGACACTGAGCACCATGAGCTCCGGGGCCCACCGGGTGCTGGCGGGGACCACCGGGGACGGCCGCAGGCGGAGCCGCATTCCTCGCAGCCAGGGCTGCTCCAGAGACTCTTCGCCCACTCGTCTGTCTGTCGGTGAGAAGCGGGACGCTGCTTCCGGACGCTGTTAGCACAAACACAACCATGTTTCTCCGTGAAATGTGTCTCCTCGGAACTCAACCTTCCTGCTCCCTGTCCTTCTCTTGCCCCCCTGCCCTGCATCCTGTCCTCCAGCTCCCTCCAGCATTAGCTCTGTCTACAATGGCGCCAGCAGAGGAGGTAAGGCCCTGCCTGCTGACCGACTAGACCGCCCCCGCCATGTCTCCCGCAAATACTCCAAATCTCCTCAGTGTCTGCGCTCCCTTTGTGATTCTTCCAATCTTTCCTGCATCCCAACCTTACGCCATGCCTGATGTCCTTTCGTCTCTGCACTAACACGACCCCCACAGTGGACCATGAACTTCTCGCAGGGAAGGGACCGGCCAATTATGCTTCAACGGGTGGTTTTCACCCTCTTGACAGAGGCTGTGATTAACCCTGATTGGCTGGGTGCTGCTGAGGTGATGAAGAGTGCAATTAAGACGTGGACTTGATTGCGAATGCAGACCCCTGCCCTCCTGCCTGATTCCGGACACCGCTAAATAAATTGAAAGCTCCTTTGTCCTCATTTTGTGACTGATGAGTGGAAATATCCCACAGTTGTTAAATGTGAGCACAGCCAACGTCGGGGTGCATTTCAAGAATTGTCCTCAGGATGCTCCCATCATGGTTTTATGCTGCCGATACTGATAATCCATGAGTTTTTATTTATTTATGAGTGCTATTGGCCAGGGGTGCCTTATAAGGTGGAAGAGTTAGAACAATTCCAAGTTCCCCTGACTGCCCGGGGCCCAAAAAAATTGGTAATTATTACAAAAAATAAAAAGGGGAGGGGACCCAAAGTGACTTTTTTTTTTTCATGGGCCCAGAATTCCTGGTTGCACCCCTGCTATTGGCTATATGATATGAAAAATGGAACCATCAAATCACCTTCCTTTCGACAAAAACATGTTTGACTTACTTTTTCAAGAGAACATGTATCACTGGTGAAACTTGCAGAGGGTGCGACGACTCCTTTCACGAGACTTTGGATGTGAGAGTACATAGTCTGGCGGAGCTCTAGCAGGGCTTCCAGGTATCACGCAGTCGGGCCCGGTGTCTTCCACCGCTGAGAGAGGCTGGTCATGTCGTCTGATGAATTATTGTATTTTTCTGTTTTTTTGCTTTAGCCTTCTGACTCTCACACACATACGGGCGAGTGTTCAGCGTTTTGGCTACATTAGCTGCCGTTTGACTGATGATCACATTGTGAGCCTCAAAAACTCACCATACTTCGTTAAGTATTTGTTCTTCAAATGCCGTATTAATTGAAAACTTTTTATGTGCTACACTGGCGAGATGTTGTTTTTGTGGCATGTTTCGCAGGGTGCAACATTTATATCACTCTCACAAACAGAATGTAAGTTGCACATGGCAGACATGTTTGTTTTGGGTGTGGCATGCCTGCGCAGTGTGAAGGAAAGGGGGCGGGGGATGATCACTTACAGGCTGTCGGCTGCAATAGTCCGAGACAGAGGTGGTCTGGTTTTGTGATCGCCGTTGAAAGGCATTTGTTGGCATATGCCGATCGCGTGCTTTTTCATGGAAATGGGCCGATACTGATAGGTGGCCTATCGATTGGAGCATCCTTGTTTTTTCCTAATCAGACAAAGGAATTTGGTTTGCAACCGAGGCTAGGTGTCCACACATTTGAAAAAACGCCTTTGCAAGTGGTCAAGTGCATGCCAAAGCAGCAAAGGTCGCGCTGTTAATGCTACACATAAGCCTGAAGACAGTCATTGCTGGAAAAGGCACAAAAACATGCCTTGTTTGGATGGGTGTGGCCAAAAAGGAGGAACATAGATGTTGATCTCCATGTTGAAAATTGGTGCTTTGACCTCCACCCGCAAGCTGGAAGATGCCCCCTGATGCAAGTTGACCTGTGCTCATATTCTTTTTCATATTCATGTCCTTTCCTGCTCCTTTCACGTATCCTCTCACGTTTGTCCTTTCTCTTTATGTCTCGCTCTCTGTTTCACGCTCCACGTCGCTCTTCTCACGACCGATGTTCTTCCTCCTGCTCCCTCTCCTCCGCCTCCTCGTCTTTCCCTCTGCTGCGGTGCGGCTCTCGAAACCCCCTCCCCACCGCCCCTCACCTCGTTTCCCCGGCTGGCGTCAGCTCGGGGCAGTCGTATTCCTCGACCCAGTATGAGTCAGGGCTGCAGCCGCGAGGCCAGCAGGGAAAGCAGCCGGGACACCAGCCCCGTACGCTCCTTCGCACCCCTTGGTGAGTAGCAGCCAAAGCCCCACCACCCTGGAGAGATGATGATGATGGCGTGATGATAGCAGTGTAGACATTTTTTAGACCTTTTTTGCCGTCTTATGAAAATGTATTTGAGGAAATGAGAGAATCCCAATCACTTGCATGTTTTTTTTTTTGGGCCTTTCCTGTCTGCACTCACATCCTGCCATGGAGCAGCGCCGTGGTTTAGCCATAAACTGTGTGTGTGTCTGTCTGTCTGTCTGTCTCTTAATGTCGGTTGCAGCCACACGGAGCTACTCTCGCTCCACTGGAGCTCTCCACACACCTGACGCTTTTGGGGCTGCAGGTGAAGGCTGAGTACATCTACTTCTTCGTACCTCAAACACCCACCCAACCACTCCGCCTTCATTTTTGCTCTTTTTAGTGCCTTGCATCCTTTAATTGTTGGGCCGCTACCTTTTTCTGTCGTTCCTTTGCCTTTTTTTTCATATTTTGATTGATTTATTTCTTTATTTTCTACATTTAGCTCCAGGATGCCGACCCCTGCAGTGGAATCGCATGTTTCCCCCCGTTATGTTAAAGCCGCCGTTCTGAGCAGCGTCATCTATTCTAGCAGGGGACGCCCGCGCGGCCTCTTTGTGTGGTTTCAGCCATTTTTCCTCCTGAAATGTCGTCTAACAAGTCATAACATGGACTTACACTCGTATGTGTTCTTTGATGAGCAGGAGTCTTCCCTAGTGTTTTGTTTTGTTTTTTTTTTATTCTTTTCCACAGCATGTTTCACCCCCTCGTTGTCCATCATCTTTCGTCTCCTCTAACGTCCGTCTGTCTGGTTCTACCCGCAGGGTCAGCTTTTGGTATCGGTCAGTCCAGCCGCCTGTCGTCCTCCGTCAGCGCCATGAGGGTTCTCAACACCGGATCGGATGTAGAAGAGGCTCTCGCAGATGCACTGGTATTAAAAAAAAAAAAAAAAGTGTCAATGTGTGTTAGCCACACTTCCTGCAGGGTGCGTGTGTGCGTGCGTGCGTGAGTGTGTGCATAAACTAACCCTGCTTCTACCTCTGTTTAATGCTGTCAGCTCTTGGGAGACATGCGATCTAAGGTCAGCCTCTGTTTTCCCCACATCTTACCCTCGTTTTGTGTTGTTTAGCACTTGGAAGAATACCATTGGTGCATTTTGACCCAGAAGTGCTTGAAAGTAATTCCCCGTGAGGCAGGGGTGTCCAAAGTGCAGCCCAGGGGCCATTTGGGGCCTGCGGTATATTCGAAAAATATAATTGAACATTAAAAAAAAAAAAAACAATAGCAAAAATTTAAAAATCAGCAGTAACTTTACAAGAACAAAGCCAAAATATTAAGAGAAAAAAGTTATAATCTTAAGAAGAAAAAATGTATAATTTTATGAGAATAACGTTATATTTTAGCAGCATGGAGTTGAAATATTAAAGAGACATTTTTTAAATTACAATATCATGAAAAACAAGTAAAACAATGAATAAAGTTGTAATTTTGGAAAAATGTGTTTTCAGAAAAAAATATGTTACAAGAATAAAGTTAATATACACTAGGTCCCCAACTTACGAACACAAGCCGACTGGTCTACAGTATATTTTATTTTATTTTGCCTTGTAGTCGCTCAATCAGTATTTATACTGCTACTGTACATGCTTGACCAGTAGAGGGCACTGTGACACTGCTAATGCAGCCTTAGAGTTAATGGGACCAACAGAGGAAGAGTTAGACGCTAGGGAGATAAAGCTAAATGGAAAGCTAAATTATACAACCCGGACAGAGCGTGTGATTAAAGTTTATGAAGAGTTAATAGGCCTGCTTAATTCTACACCACACACAGAACACTACAAGTACCTCTTTTAGAAGAGTCTAACGATGACGACCATTTGTCCTTTTTTTCAATAACTCCTCCTCCAACTCCACCACAACAACGTATGCTCGACCACTCCTCTTCAAAGGTAAATAACATTTATCATTACGTATTATTATATCATTTTTATTGTTTTTTTCATTAATTATCCTGGTTTAATATTACTACAGCATCCAAACTCATATTTACATACATACACATATACTGTATATGAATACACGTACATGTAGTACCTATATCATTGCTAATATTACCTTTTCCCCTACTTAAGAATGATTCGACATAAGAACGGTCGTCTGGAACCAATTGTGTTCGTTAGTTGGGGACTTAGTGTATTATGGGAATAAAGTCGTGATATTTGAATATAGTTGGAAAAATGTAAAATAAAAATTACAGCAGAAATGGAAAAAAGTTGTAATTTCACGAGCATACATTTATATTATGAGGAAAAATTTCATTTTAGTAGTTTAGTTGAAATGTTAAAGAAAAAAATATGCCATTCGTAAGTCATCGTCTTATGAGAAACAAACAAATCCAAGAATAAAGAAAATAAAGAAAATTTGGTTGGTCAAAAAGTCATAATATGGGAATAAAGTAAAAATATGGGAATAAAGTCATAATTCTGAGAAGAACATTGACTAGAAGAAAGTTTTAAAAAAAAAATCAGAAACAGCAAAAAGTTGCAATTTTATGAGGAAAAACTTGTAATATAATGAGGGGAAAATGTCATTTTGTTGGGTTGTTGTTTGTTGGGACAGCAGCCTAAGCAGGAAAGCCCAGACCTCTCCCCGAATACTTCATCCAGCTCCTCCTGGCAGATCCAGAGGTTTTCCTAGGCCAGTTAAGAGACATTGTCTCTCCAACGTGTCGTGGGTCTTCCCCGAGGCCTTCTACCGGTTGGATGTGCCTTGAACACCTCCCCAGGGAGGCGTCCTGGAGGCATCATGACCATATGCCCAAGCCACCTCATCTGGCTCCTCTCAATGCGGAGGAGCAGTAGTTCTTCTCCCGAGTTACTATGACAGAGCTTCTCACCTTATCACTAAGGGAGAGCCCAGTCATTTCGGCCACTTGTACCCACAATCTTGTCCTTTGGGTCACTTCTCAAAGCTCATGACCATAGGTGAGAGTAGGAACGTAGCTCGACCGGGCAATTAAGTGCTTTGCCTTTCGGCTCAGCTCTCTCTTAACCACAACGGACCCATGCAGATTCTGCAATACTGCAGACGCCGCACCAATTTGCCTGTTGATCTCGCATTCCATCCTTCCCTCACCCATGAACAAGACCCAAGGTACTTAAGCTCCTCCATTTGGGATAAGATTTCATTCCCAACCCGGAGATGGCGCTCCACTCTTTTCCAGGCGAGACCCATGGACTCGGACTTGGGGATTCTCAGCCCAGCCGCTTCACACTCTGCTGCGAACTGATCCAGCTAGAGTTGAACATTACGGCTTGATGAAACCAGCAGAACCACATCATTTGCAAAAAGTAAAACAGAATCGGTGCGAAGCAAACTCTTGACACTGGTCATACAGGGAACGTCCTGCCTGAATTATGTTGACCGGTACCCCATATTCCCAGAGTACTCCCAACAGGATTCGTTGAGGAACACGGTCTAACGCCTTCTCCAAGTCCACAAAACACATGTAGACTGGTTGGGCAAACTGCCGTGCACCCACAGGGACCCTGCTGAGAGTACAGAGCTGGTCCACAGTTCCACGACCAGGACCAAAACTACACTGCTCCTCCTGAATCCGATATTCAACTATTCGGCAGATGCTCCTCTCCAGAACTCCTGAATAGTCCTTAAAGGAAGGCTGAGGAGTAATATTATGAGAAACAAACAAAACAAAGAATAAAGTTGTAATTTTTGGAAAATTAGGTTGGTCAAAAAGGCGTAATATTACGGGAATAAAATACAAATATTATGGGAATAAAAGTCATAATTCCGAGAAGAAAATTTACTAGCAGAAAGTTGAAATATTTGGAAAATTAAAAGAAAACAACATCAAAAATGGGGGACACGATCTCGGGTTTTTAAACCTTATTTAACAAGGAAGGATGTATTGGTCAAAATGCACGCCATCTTCCCCATCCGTGCCTACCTGATGTAGCTCATTAGGGTTATTTTGGTTTTGTTTTAAACATCCTGCCTAATTGCCCTGGTCTACATCCTCGTTTGCTTCCCTGACAGAAGAAGCCAGCACGGCGGCGGTACGAAAACTATAGTATGTACTCAGATGACGACGCCAACAGCGACGCCTCCAGCGCCTGCTCAGAAAGATCCTACAGCTCTCGTAACGGGGGATCCATCCCGACCTACATGCGGCAGACGGAAGATGTGGCGGAGGTCAGCAAGAGCAGCTGCACGCCCTTCTTTCACACTCTTCTTTGGCTAAATCCATGAACAAGCCTCTTCATCCACCAAATACCTGTCCAGGTGCTGAATCGCTGTGCCAGCGCCAACTGGTCTGAGAGGAAGGAGGGCCTGTTGGGCCTCCAGGCCTTGTTGAAGAACCAGCGCACCCTCAGGTGGGCCCTCATCCACACCACAACAGACGAGCATTGTCTTTGCACCTCACGTTCCTCACCTTGTCTTCTTTTCATGTGCAGCCGCGTGGAGCTGAAGAGGCTGTGCGAGATCTTCACTCGAATGTTTGCAGACCCGCACAGCAAGGTACAGTACGGCTGCATGGCGTGCACGTCACACACATGTACCCACTTTGCCTTGGTTTACACCATATCCCATCATTCCTCACTGTACCGGATTCTGCCCCCCGACAACGAGGAAAAAGGACTAAATGACATTGTAAAGACACACTTGCACACCTGGATGCATGACACACAAACACACACACACACAGGCATGCAGAGTGTGCCGCCGACTTTTTCCTAACGGCATGCCACGCCGCAGTGTGCATCTTACTTTTGACCTCACTTCTTAGGACTATCGCTCTTGAAGGCGTGCTCACTGCGTTTGCTGCCACTTCGTGAATGGCACACACACGTATACACATGTGTACATTACGGGTGTCGCGAGAGCTCGTGTGATGAGATTAAAACGTGACGATATTTCTTGTTTGGAGAAAAGATGAATCGCGAAAACAGGGCAGCCAGAAGCCAGGAAGACTGTGAACTATGGCAAGGCTACTATGAATGAAAATACAGTAATATGGAAGTGACAGTGCACGAGGCATTATTGGAAGCGCACTTAAGTACTTCATGCACACCCTGCAATTCGGCCTACCTTGGCGTTCACTGCGTCAGCGAATGACATGTGGGTGTTTGTTTCATGGGAGTTAAACAGCCGCTTGCTACTTGTTGAAGCTGTGATCAATTTTACTTAGAGATTTGTCAGATCAATCCACGTAGATGTTTGGACTTGTCTGCACCCTTAATTACAGAGCGCTTCTATTGACGCTCATTGCATTTGCATCACTTTCAAGCACCTGTGATTACCGGTTCCGTTTCATAACACACCTCTCATACATAGAAGAGATCCGTGTTGACAATTTAGAGACGTGTTTGCCATGTTTATCAAGTAAGTAATATACTGTAAGTGTTTCTTGTATCGTGCATGTTTTATGGTAATTAAATACAAGCCATCAACAAAGGTGAAGAATCGAGCGGGAGGGAGCTCCACCTCCTTAACACTATGCAATCCACATCTGAAAGCTGTAAAAAAAAAAAAAAAAAACTCCACAATGCGTTGGTGTCCAAAGTGTGGCCCGGGGGCCATCTGTGGAGCATGGCTCATTGCAGAAATAAAATAAACAAAAACCCAGCAAAAGTGGAAAAATACAGCAAAAATTCATAGTGTAACTAGAAAAAGCCAAAAAAGCCAAATTAGGGATGCTCCGATCAGGGTTTTATGCTGCCAGTACCGATCATCCACGACTGAAGTCGGCCAATTCCGATCACATGGATTAATTATACATTTTTATATTTATTTACGATGAGCGCTATTGGCCAGGGGTGCCATTAAAAAGGAAAAAAGTCAGGATAATTCCAAGGTCCCTTGACTGCCAGGGGGCCCAAATAATAGGTACTAGGGGTGTAACGGTTCGTTTTAATAATGATTCGATTTGTATCACCATTGGTGGTTGCCAATACGATTCAAGAACGATTTTGGTTCATTTAGAACGATGTGATCCGAAACGATTCAATAACTTTAAATCCATTCAGTAACTTTTTAGCCAAAAATTCAACCAGTGTGCCTGTGACATAAATACCTGGATACTGCACAGTGCAGGTGAGGTTTCCTAGATTCCTGTTGTTTTTTTGTCAGGGAATGAGTTATACATGATTAATAATGGTGACATACTTTAGAATAAATGATAAGTGAGTACAAAAAAGGAGTTAAAAATGCAATAGAAAATGAGGATGAACAGAGGGTGGTATAGCTTGCCATGATGAATGATTTACTTGAAATAAGGCAATGCAAAGCTGCACTTTGCACCAAAAGGTGAGGGACACGAGGGACAATTCCTCAGCAAATGAATGTGGTACGGTGTCTTCAAGTAGATGTTGAAACATTCTCACCTGCCGATTGCAGCAGGGGCTTTTTTGTGCTGATAATCCTCCTGATCAGAGCAGCCATTTGAAAGAACTCTGCAGCAACTCGCAAGTAATGAGGCTTCCTTGTACCTTTGGCCGCTGAGAGGGTCGGGATGGGTCCTCCGTCTTGGCGACGCGCTTACCAGAGACACTGAACAGGATACTGTGGTATGGTGGGTTTATAATAACACCAAACCGGGAGAGCAAACAGATACTTTGCATGTGAAGTGATGGCAGACGGTGTGCAGCAGTGTAAGGAAACGTGCTAGTGCAAAAGAAGAATACACTAAATCCCCTAATAACGAACATCCGACGTGCGAACTTTTGGAGATACGAACACAAGCCGACTAGTCTATATTTTCATGTGTTTTGCCTCATAAGTCCATATTTATACTGCTACATGCTTGACCAGCAGAGGGCACTGTGACACTGCTAATGGCACCAACAGCGGGAGAACAAGAGGAGGGGAGGAGGAGAGAGAAAGCTACATTGTAGCTGTATGATACAACCCAGACAGAGCGTGTGATTAAAGTTTATGAAGAGTTAATAGGCCTGCTTAATTTTACACCACCCACAGAACACTACCTCTTTTAGAAGAGTCTAACGACGACGACCATTTGTCCTTTTTTTCAATAACTCCTCCTCCACTACCAACAACGTATGCTCGACCACTCCTCTTCAAAGGTAAATAACATTTATCATTACGTATTATTATATCATTTTTATTATTGTTTTTTTCATTAATTATCCTGGTTTATTATTACTACTGCATCCAAACTCATATTTACATAAATACACATATACTGTATATGTATACACGTACATGTAGTACCTATATCATTGCTAATATTACCTTTTCCCCTACTTAAGAACAATTCCACATCAGAACGGTTGTCTGGAACCAATTGTGTTCGTTAGTTGGGGACTTAGTGTACATAAGAAACACGAGTGTAAATGTGTGACAAAACACGAATGGTCAACAAAAATTACGGCTTCCCAGCCTTTCCTCTCTTCTCCTTGCTCCCCAGCACAAGCAAGTGCGTGCCATTTATTGCTTGCAACGTAAGCATATGTTATGACCTGGACACGCCAGGCTGGATGATGTCACTAAGCGTCACTGCTGCTGGACCGGGAAACTATCGTCAAGAGGCATCCAAACGTGCTTACTTTACATATTGTCCCCATAAATGTCACTGAAAAGGAGTTTCAAATAAGGACATATGAGTTAAATAGGAATACTGAATGAAGTGAATTAATTGACCAAAAGAAGAAATAGCTACTCATCTGTGTTTCACAGGTCAACTGCAACTCCCATGACCACCACATACCCGGAAGACGATGACGTCACAGACACAGACTGAACTTTATCGAGTCTTTATCGTTCAAAATGCAAAAAAAGCACACATCCACATAAAGCATGCCGTGCTTCAATTCAGTGCTTTATTGTCAATATTGGTTCAATCGATGGATTACCTCTTTAAACAATGTTAGCTCGTTAGATCGATCGTGATTTTTTTCATGGGACCCAGAATTCCTGGCTGCATATGTTACTAACATTTTGAAGAGAGCATACTCTATATCACTCTGAAACTTCTAGAGGACAAGACGCCTTCTTTAAGGGGACTTTGGTGAACCTCATGTCTTTCACTGCTGAGAAAGGCTGCTCATCTCGTCCAACGTATTCAATTATTTTTCGGGTTATAGCTTAGCCGTCTGATTGTGACACACATACGGGCGAATGTTAGCCACATGGCTGCATTAGCTGCCATGACTGTGAGGCTCCAAAACTCACCATACTCTGTCAAGTGTTCTTCAAATGCTGTATTAAACCTTTTTAACGTGCTACAACCCTGCTAGGTATATTTCATGGCACGTTAGCAATTAGGTTCCATACGGCAGACATGATTGTTGTTGTTTTGAAAGAAGTGGGAGGACGACACTGTTAGGTCAAGACACTACACTGCACGAAAGGGTCACTGCGGGCGGCAAAAGTGCTAGCCACAAAAGTGCTAGCCACAAGTGAACGGCACTTGTGATCGGCGTTTTATCGGCTTATGCCGATCACAAGTTTTTTTTACAGAAATCGTCCGATACTGATCGTGGCTGATCGATCGGAGCATCACTACTAATAACTAATAAAAACACAAAGATTTGTCTTTGAATGCATATGTATGTATAATGTATATACTGTATATGATGTTTTTATTATAAATTGTATTTTTTTTAAATGATAAATATCAATGACAAGTAGATAAGAGAAAAACAGTGAGCCGCATTATTTATTATTATTATTATGATTATTATTAGACAGTATGACCAGTCCCGGGTGTACCCCGCCTCTCACCCAAAGTCAGCTGGGACCCCAGCAACCCTAATGAGGATAAGCGGCATAGAAAATGATTGGATGGATTATACAGTATATTATCATAACAGTGGTTTATTTGGCCTCAGAAAATGTTGACAATAATATTTTTGAACATCAAAGATTTCAAAACACACCTGCATTGTTTTGTGACTCTGTTAAATAAAGTTTTTGTCCAGTCTTACTTTTTCATTGTACTTTTTTTAAAATTAAGGTTAAAGTTAAAATCTCCTCTCGTTCTCGTGGACTCAGTCTCGTGCATCGTCTCGTCCCGTGACACCCCTAGTGTACACACACGTGCACACAGCCCTTCGCTCTGACTAACCAGCTGCCCTGCGCACCATCTAACACGCCAACAGTACCTCTCCGTCGCCTCACACGCGTCTTTGGTTTTTTTTTTCTTTTCTTTTCTTTTCTTTTTTTTTGACATTTGATGATTTCAATGAATTTCAGCGAGACTCCGGCAGGGTGTATGGCACGGCAGAATCCGGTATAAGCTCAGCCTCCTTCAAGGTATTGCATCTCACCACAAAGAATCTCTCTCTCTGTCTCTCTCTTTCTGTCTCTCTGTTGCTCTCTCTCTCTCTCTCTCTGTCTCTCTCTGTCTCTCTCTCTCTGTCTCTCTCTTTCTGTCTCTCTGTCGCTCGCTCTCTCTCTCTCTCTGTCTCTCTCTTTCTCTGTCTCTCTCTCTCTCTCTCTCTCTCTCTCTCTCTCTCTCTCTCTGTGTCTCTCCACCCCACCACCACCCACCCATCCGTCCCTCCCCCACATCATCTTTTGGTCCTTCATGTCTCCTGCACAAAACCTCACCTAGACAATATGTCCATCCTGGATTGAGTGTCTACTTCAATTCTAATCAGTCTCTCTTTCTCTCTCTTCTCCATGCTGCTTTTCGCTGGACCTCCCCAGAGAGTAAGTTTGACTTTGTTGTCCTGCTATGTTGTAATGAAAAAGATGAAAAGCTAACAGGTTGTAACGAAGATGGGATTTAGGGCCGTTCCTTTCCAAGAGCCGTTCAAAAGACTCACTCGTTTTGTTTTGTAGACGTCGACCTTGGCTGACTGTTGTTTTTTTTTATCAGAATCATTCAGATTTACCCATCCCACCAATATCAAGGGGTCACCAACGTTTTTTCTTGCGAGAGCTACCTTTAGAAAATGAAAGTGGCCACGAGCTACTCATTTTTGTAGAAATGATTTTCATACCTTATTTCAACCCAAACAAATCAAATATGCTTGTTTTACCAAAACATTCACAAAATGCTGGTATCCACAGCTCACATTTTATGTTTCAGAATACATTTCTTTCCAGTGTTCTCACATTATTAACTAAAAACCTGAATGAAAAGCAGGCTTGCGGGCACCTCATGTGGTCGTGGGGGGCTACCTGGTGCCCGCGGGCACTGTGTTGGTGACCCCTGATCTACACTATTGTTGTGAATTATTGGGAAACATTGATGGTAAATTCATTTGGCTTGTGTTTTTATTGTAGACATTCCATAAGCTGGTGCTACAGCCCATGTGCCCGAATACAGGGCACCTTGCTGGGTACAGCAGGTGGCTCCTCCTGCTCTATACACTGGTTCCCATGATAGTACTGTAGTGATGTGGCAGTAGTAATGTCATGATATTTGATGAGGACTAATCAACAGATATACCTGTAGTTGGTCAAATCCTAATTTGCTCCAGTCCTTCTTACCTCCAGGTGTGCACAAACTACACTGACGATAAAATCTAAATTTATAAAGTAGATATAAAACGTTATTGGTGTCATTATTGGTCTTGACAAGCAGAAAGTTATTGGTATCGGTTTGAAACAAAAAAAAAAAGGTATTATCTTTTCATGCCTTATACTTTAAGTTAATTTAGTCATTTCTATGCTTGAAAATGCTTAAATTAGGTCAAGAATATTTGCTTAAATGTGAATATATTTGACTAATAATATACCGTAGTCAACCATAAAAGAGCGACATTTATGAAATCATTTTTGAAAAAATGCGACAGAGTGAGAGCGCGACGTTGAACCGAGTCAGCCATTGTGCTGGTGTTACACTTGTGTGGAATGTATGCACTTAAAGTACTGAGTATAGAGCGGGAGGAGCCACCTGCCATGGCCCAGCAAGGTGCACTGTATTTGGGCACACACTCTGAGCAGCCGGTGTGATGCCACAGAGGTCCCCCCCCCCCAGAACAATTGGTGCACCTAGTGGGCAAAATGTCTTCCTCTGAAAGTGAATGTTTGTTTCACAAGTGAGCTCAGGGCCGTAACATCACAGGCAGGAGAAATAAGGAGCGCTTGATTTGCTCACCCGCAGAGTAATCTCGCCTCATCAGAGTGTTTTTTTTTTTTTTTTTTTTTTAATTATCGGTTATCTGAGCTATTTTTAATTAATCGATATGACGTCATAATTCCCTCATAACCGGCCCGATTGTGCACCCCTAAAATGTTGTATTCTACACTGGTCACTAGGTGTCGCTAACAACACATGTACCAGACTTGATTGGTGGAACAACAGGCTTGTATTGCCGGTTTAAATTATCTCACAACAGGCCCAATAATAACATTAATATTAATAATAATAACACAAGCTACTGTTGTGGCCGTAATCCAGCTAAAACTCTTATGTCGTAATTCTATCTGCCTTAAAGAATTCTATCTGCCTTAAAGGCTGGACAGAACAGAAAAACCTATGTCTTGTTATGTCTACGATATTGGATAAAGGTGACTATAGGGGCGTTATTTCATGTGTAGAGGGCTCTTATAATATTAAAAGGCGTATTTAAAAGGTGGTAAACAGTGAGTCCCTATAAAATCCATTTTATTTTTTCCCCAAAGTCCGTTTTATTTTTTTCAAATTCCTTTTTTTTCTGATTAAATTTTTTAGAATTCCATTTTTGACCTTTTCCACTTACAGTATTTTACCAGCATGGAGTGTGTGCTATTTGTCTTAGTGAATAAAATGTCCATGAATGAAATGCAAAAATCCTTATATTTATTGATACAATACAGCGATGGCCCATTTTGTCCAGTAACTGAGAAGTGGATGTAGCTTGGCTAACTTTTCAAATGGGATGTCGGCCTCAGCGCATATTGCGACAAAATCTTCAGCAAACTATAATGCCCGTGATTGTGATTCAGGAAGATGTAATCATGCAATTCCAACTATGTTATTAATGTATATATCATATTTTTATGACACGCTTAGTTTGTTTACACAACTAGACAAGATGTGGCAAACAGCGCTCTCATTTTCAAGGCCCGAAGTGTGTTGTGTGTGTTGAGAATGTCTGCACGGTTAAGACGAGCTGGGTGCAAGAATAAATCTGCCTCTCGTCTTTTTTCAGTCAGAACCTGCACGACGTGGGGGCATAGTAAAAGGTCCTTACATTAAAGCAGTAAAACACCCCACGCGGTGAAAATATACTCATCCCGCTAGAGTCGCACACACACACAGCTGCGCTAGCATGCTCTGAAACTAAGCTAACACCGCTAGCTTCCATTTACGCTTCGTACGAGAGGAGTTTGCCCTCAGTAGTAGTGTTTGTGATGAGAGTCCGCCACGTTTGAGCGGTCCGCCAGGGAAATACTTCCCCACACGTACTTTCCCTCTCCTCATGGTGACATCATTTCATGCACATGTCACACTTTCCGCAAGATACTATGTTTAAAGGGATACTTAGGATTTTTTTGACATGAAGTTGTATGACATCCCCATCAGCAATGTAGTCAACAGCGACTCAACCTCCAATCCTCAAGTCTCCTAAGTCCAGTTGTGGTCGGATTTTGGTGATGTGTCCCAAGTAAGGAGTTTGCCTTGTCAAAACCATGTGTGTTCGAAAGAATAATACATTTGCATCACAAAAATGCCTCCTCAAAAAAATCAGACCTCACAAATCGCTCTGCGCTATGTATCTGTCTCCCGACATTTTCCTGCGCACTTTCGCCTCTCCATTCTTGTGTATGTGATGAAGACGCTCGCATGTACTTCCGCGCTGGAGCGCCGCGGCCATCTTGTAGGCATTTTTGTGATGCAAATGTATTTACTCTTTTGAATGCATATTGTTTTGAGAAGCCAAACTCCAGCCTGGGACTACGTTCTTCATCACCAAGCTCCAACCAGAACTGGACTTAGGAGACCAAGTCGGGGTTGAGTCGCTGTTGGTGGACTACACTGCTGATGGGGATGTCAGACAACTTCATGTCAAAAAATCCCTACTATCCCTTTAACAATAAATTCCGTTTTTATTGGCCAATTCCACTATTCCGTTAACACGGAAATCATAGGGCGCTCAAACAGGTTTTTTATGCTTGAACTACCAAAGTATTCCATTTATAAATCCTACTTTTTGGGAATTCACTTATGGTCGTCGTGTGTGGAACCAATTAACCGGCATAAACAAGGAATTAAACTGTATACCTCATTTTTGCCTGATTTCACTGCCACCAAATGAAAACTAACTCTTTCATTCATGAAAGCTCCAAAACGAGGCATTGATATCTTCTCGATATTTACTTTAAGCACGATATCAAAAACAACCGTATCGTTCATATCGATATAGACTGAATTTGCATTGTGTCTCCCTTGTCTCGCGGCACTGTGTGTGAGCTCCTGGCCCGCCCCGCTCCGTGCATGCAAGAGGAGGCAGGGAGGGGTGGAGCAGAAGCCCGGCAGCTCAGTCGAGGCAACAGCGTCTGTGGTGGAAGAATTAGTCAGAATGTGGCCCTAATACTCCGTTGTATGTCAGTAATTTGGAGGTACTTTGAATTCAGAGCATAAAAAAAACTTTTTCACCACCTTACACAAACTGTGCGCTGGCTGCACGACTCCTGCAACAACACAAAGCGATGTTAGTACATTGCTAAAGATATGGTCCCCGTTGCAACAGTGGAAAAAACGGCTTTAAAAATCTGCTGGAAACAATGGATTTGCGATGTCCAGCGAACCTCGCCGTCACAACTATTTAGCACGACAAGCTCTACCACAAATGTACCGAAGTCAGACAGCCTGATGCAGTTGACAGGTTGGTGTTACTGGCACTAAATAAGGACATGCTTGTGTCCTAAAAAATACTACTGTTCAATTAAAAGTATTTTTGAGTTGCTGACATTTTAAAATGTCCTCTTAAACCGGGCACTCCTTCATATTTTGTTCTTTTGTGTTTAGCTGAGGACTTGCTAAAGGTCTGTTATAAAATAAGATTATGTTTGACTTTTTCTGTATTTATTTCAAAAAGAGAATGGCCTACTTTATTTTAGAGGCTATTTTTAGATACGATTTTTTTAATGCGCATCTTACATGCAAGCTTTAAAACTTCAAAAAACATCCTCATGTTAAGTATTTTAAAAAACAACTTGACACGCATATCTGGCTTATATTTTGTCTCAACACACATTGCGGAAAAAATATCGGGCTATATATTGTATGTCAATGTTCAACCTAAATATATCGGGATATGAGTTTTGGTCCATATCATATTACTCGGACAGTTAGCAGGATTATGCAACAAATGCAAAACTGATTTCCATGAACTTGTAGAGGGGGTGGTGGCCACTGAAACTTCAGTTAATTGGATTCAGCTTTTGCCAAAGGCCTGCACCCTACTGAGTGTCATCACAGACTTGCTAAAAGAACTGTAGCGTTGTTTACATTTCTCCAATGTGAAGATGAAGCAGTGGATATATAACTGAGTGAAAGTGTATGTGTTGGTGTTAGGTGTTCAGTATGTTCCTGGAGACGCTGGTGGATTTCATCCAGGTCCACAAGGACGACCTGCAGGACTGGTTGTTTGTCCTGCTCACACAGTTACTTAAGAAGATGGGAGCAGACCTGCTGGGCTCCGTGCAGGCCAAAGTTCAGAAAGCGCTGGACGTTACACGGTGAGCAGCACTTTAAAGGCAGCGATTGGTGGTGTTGCATCATGCGGTGTCTGTTTTGTTGAGTGGAAGCTCTCTCTGTTTCTGCAGCGAGTCCTTCCCCAATGACCTGCAGTTCACCATCCTCATGAGGTTTACCGTGGACCAAACGCAGACTCCCAACCTTAAGGTAGACAAGGACTTCCTTCTGAGTTGTGTGTTAGAAGAGGAGCAAAGTATGTGAAGGAGATGGGGGGGACGGTTATGAACATGCTCCTTGCAAAGCTCTGCCCCCACACGCAGAATCCAAACTCTCCTTTTCCTCAGTGGAGGAAGGCTCCTCTGTCTTCCTCGTATCACTCCATCCCTGCTTCCTTATCCTAGCATCCTTTAATGACCATCTCACTACTCTTAAAGGAAAACTGCACTTTTTTTTGTTTTTTTAATTTTGCACATCATCCACAATCCTTATGTGAGATGAGACATGAACACATATGTCTTTCTCTTTTTTGTGGGTTCTAAAGATTTAGAAACAGAGAAAAAAGAGACAGCTAAGAATGCATGTAATGGGACACAACTATTCCACCTATGAAGCCATCTGAAAAAATGTCCAAAAAGCGCCAACAACACTCCATTTCCATAATGTGACCTGCATATTAATCAAGCTACAGCGACATTGTTATTGTTATTAAAAAGTATTCCATGTTATCATGAATGTACCTGTTGCTACATGATCACAGCATGGATAGAAAACCATACAACCTTGTTGGAAGTGTTCTTAATAGTGGGCGTTGTAGGCGGAATAGGTGTGTCCCATTACATACGTGAATTACATGCCTCTTTTCGCTGTTTGTATGTCTTTAGGACGCACAGAAAGACGTGTGTTTATGTCTCACATATTATTATTATTATGGATGATGGGCAACACTTTTTAAAAAGTGCTGTTTTCCTTAATAGCCTACTTCTTACCCACCGCTCCCGACCCATCCCACACCCCACACACACTCCGTTGACTTGACACGGTGCTTCTCCTCTCTCTCTCTGAAGCCTGTGCGGAGCTCGTGTTGCGGGCGAGGCAGGGGGGTGCCCGGGGTAAAATTGCTCCCCCCCAGAGCGCGGCGCCACGCCTGCTCACTAGACGAGCAGGCCGCAGCCTGGAGCCGCTCCTGCCAGGTCAGTGCGCTCCGGGGGGGAGCACCAACGCACAGCAGCGTGATTAGGAGGAAGTTTAGGGGAAAAAAAAGGCAGGAAAGCCTGCAGCCGTTTGGTGAATTGCTTTCATTTTGTTTGATTGCTTTCCTTATGTCCCACGCAGCACGGCATGGCCTTAAATCGCTTTTGTTCAGCACAGCATTGCTTCCATTTTCAGACTTGTGATGTACACGTGCTCCATATTTCATGTGTGGTGGTGGTGGTGGTGTTGTTGATGGAGAAGTGCAGAAGAAGCTAATGGTGTGTGTCCATGTTGTGTTTGTGGCAGGTGAAGGTGGCTATCCTGAGGTACATCGAGACGCTGACGCTGCAGATGGAAGCTCCCGACTTTGTCAACTCCAGCGAGACTCGGCTGGCCGTCTCCCGCATCATCACCTGGACGACCGAACCCAAGAGCTCGGATGTCAGAAAGGTCCACAAACATCCATAAAGATGTGCTCTCAGGTATCATACCCAGAAAAGTTAGCTTTCGCCTGTTTTGTTGTGCAGGCGGCCCAATCGGTGCTGATTGCCCTCTTCCAGCTCAACACCCCCGAGTTCACCATGCTGCTGGCGGCTCTGCCCAAAACCTTCCAGGATGGAGCCACCAAGCTGCTTCAGAACCACCTGAAGAACACAGGCAACGCTGCACAGGTAACACACCTACCACGTGCTCTCGCTACTGATGATTGTATCGTCAAAGTGTACATCTTCTGGCCTCCCCCAAGGCATCTATGGGCAGCCCTTTGGCACGCCATACCCCGCGCTCTCCAGCCAGCTGGCCAAGCCCGGTTACCTCCCCCACCAACACCTCGCAGAACACCCCCTCACCAAGGTACCACACACTGATTGATGGCTGCATCACACCTGCTTTGGTGACATGCAATCATTTTACTACTGCAGTAGAAAAAAGGTGCAATCCCTCGTTTATGGCGGTTCATTGGTTCCAGACCTGACAGTGGCAAGTGAATTTGTGGATTCCTTCTTTATAAATGGAATATTTTCTTAGTTATGGTATAGAAAACCTGTTTAGGACCTAAATACGCTTTTTAACATGATTAGAGCCCTCAAGACATGAAATAACACCCCTATAGTCACCTTTACTCTCCTATTTTCCAATATAGTAGATATAATCCGAGAAAATAAGACATTAGACATAAAAAAACATAACAGGCTCACACGTTAGCAGTTCCTTGTTGTTTTTTTCTGGACAACTTTAAATGGCTTTACACTCGTACAGAGTAGAGTAAATAAGCCATGTAAGACGTAAATAAAACTCCTGCTCGAACAGTGTCAGAGTAAATATCACCCCTAGGGAACCTTAGTGAGGAGTCTAGTGCCTGTCTCACCCAACACCAAGTGGCCAATGTGGAATACAGTACTACATTCACAATTACAATGCTTCCTCTGCCTTGTATTTTTGTTCATTTACTGTAGTTAGTTCATTTAACCATTTTTATGCTTGAAAATGCATCATTGATGCCAAGAATAAATACAATTTCCTTAAATATGCATTTTTTTTATATACTTACCGTACCATAATCAACCACGAAATAGTGACCATTTATTATTTTTTGAGAAAACGCGATATAGTGAGGGAGTGATAAACAAACCGTGATATTGCGAGGGGCGACTGCAAATAGAATATTTTTTTAGTTATGGCATAGAAAACCTGTTTACAATCTTCTAAATGTGCTTGTTAACATGATTAGAGCCCTCTAGACATGAAACAACACCCCTATAGTCACCTTTACATTCCTTTTACCCAATATAGTACAGTATATATAATCAGAGAAAATTTAGACTTTAAGGCAGTTTACCTTGTAGTGGAGCAGAATCTGTGGCAGACATGCTAAGAAGTTATATACTTGTATATTTCAAGAAAAAAACTGCATCTCAGCTTTGTAATATAGGTGAAAAGGCGTGTTATTAGTATTAACTTTGCTCTTTGCTCTTTTTTTCCCAATTTTTGCTTCTTTTTTTTCTAAATGTTTCAGGTGTCTTCTTAAATAATCTTTCAATTTTCTTCTCATAGTATTATGACTTTATTTCCATCACATTTTTTTTATCAGAAATATTTGTATTGAATTTTCCCTAAATCACAAACAAACAAGTGTAAACAGTGTTTGCAGAAAGTTTGGAAAGAGAACAGGAGAAAAGCAAAATAACTAAAGAAACAACCAAAGAGGAAAAAAAATACAACAAAGCAGGCCACACACAGCCAAAAGAGACAGAAGCCCAAATTAAGTAGTGTGCTCCCACAAAAGACCAACCAGCAGTCGGAAGTCCAGTTTTGGTCTGGGAGGATAAGACAATTAAATGTAAGACAGCCAAAGCAAATGAATAAACAAGCAAAACACGAGATGACAATAAATGGAAAGCTGTGAAGGGTCCCCATACTTTCCTTGGTGTTACACATTGAGTAGTGTATTTTCTCTAAATTTAAGCAGGACATGACATAATCTCAGCCATTGAGCGTGGGTGGGCGGGGCAGCATCCTTCCACCTTAACAGAATTGCCCGTCTGATCAAGAGAGAAGCGAAGGACAAACTACGTCGCCTTGTCGGGGTCAAGCGCGTGTCAGGTTCACCTGTGGTGCCAAACAGCACTAATAAAGGGTTGGGTTGCAAATCTAAATTGACAGTCAGGGAAAGAATTTGAAAAACTTCCCTCCAATACTTCTAACTTCTAACTAGGACACAACCAAAACATGTGAGCAAGTATAGCATCATCCCTCTTACATTTGTCACAGCGGAGATGCACCTCGGGGTATATGCGGGCTAGTTTGGTTTTAGACATGTGATGGCTGTGTACGACTATGACGAGCACAAATAGAGGTTGAATTGATCATTTTAAATGAATTGATCATTTTATGCCACATGCCCTCTGTCAGAGACAAATTCAAGTCTTGCTCCCATGCCATTTTGATGTTAGAGAGCTCTGTCTTATGCCCAGCAGTTTACTATAAATGGTAGAGATCAACCCCCGACGTCGTGGTAGCAAGTGAAGAAGTGCATCAACAATGTTCATATCGGGGCTCTCAGGGAAATGTGATAACAGACAACGGACAAAGTGCCTAACCTGGAAGTAGCTAACAAGATGGGACTTCAAAAGAATATTCTTTTCCGTTAGTTGCTGAAATGATACGAACGTATTAAAAAAAACGTGCTTATGCCCAGTCTCCACCACTCCCAGAATCCCGGATCCAGCAAGGAGGGAATGGTGGCAACATATGCCGGACCACTGGGTTATCAATATGCTTGTTTGGCGTATCCAAGTAGTGCTGGAAAGGAGACTTTTTTGGCCATATCCAACTCTATCTCCACCCATGTGGGGCAGCCAGGACCATGCTGATAATACGACCAAAATGTAACCCATCGAACGTCAGCTGCCCAACAATAACAACAATATGATTTTTTTCTTTTATATTTCAGCCCAATGGCACAAAAATGACCTAATGTTATGAGTTTATTCTCATAAAATGATAACTTTTTTTCTTGTTAGAAACCGACTTTTTAAAAAAATCTCTTAGTATTTTCACTTTATTCTCCTAACAGTAGAACTTTTTCCGCAACCTAATTTTCCAAAAATTACAACTTTATCGTTTTGTTTCTTTCTCATAATATTACAACTTTTTAAAAAAGGCCTTTATTTTAATATTTCAACTTTATGCCACCAAAATGACGTTATTTTTCTTCATAATATTATGACATTATTCTCGTAATATTACGACTTCTTCTTGTTAGGTCACAACTTTTTGGCCTTAATATTTTTACTTTATTCTTGTGAAATTTCTGCATATTTTTTTCATTTTTGCTCTTTTGTGTTGTTTTCTGTTTAAATTATATTTTTTAGTATGGTATGTGCTATGAGCCACAGGCATTCGCAAGTTGACTGGTGGTGACGTCTTAATTTTTATGCTGGAAAATGCTTAATTTGGGCATTGAATATATCCAATTTGCAATAGGCAGTAAGCCACAAAACAGCGATCATTTATTTATTTTTGAAAAACCGTGATAGAGTGGGGAGCGAAGTCGTGACGGACGACTGTAGTGCCCAGTATCTGTGGCAGTCCAGATCAATTCAAATTTGAATTTATTTCAAATTTACGATGAAATTTGAACATATGGGAAACACTGAACTTGCAACATGGTGGTTTAGTTCTTCCATTGCGGTGTGCGTGCAGTGCATTCGACTACGACACAGAGAACATGAACTCTGAGGACATCTACAGCTCGCTAAAAGGCGTCACCGAGGCCATTCAGAACTTTAGCGTCCGCAGTCAAGAGGACATGAACGACCCGCTTCAGCGGCGCGATGGCGACGAGGTGAGGACATTGAGGATGGGGAGTTATCAGGATGTGTAAATGTAACGATAACCATGTGGTGCAGGGGGGCAGCGGCGTGGATGGCAGAGCGCCGGAATCGATGGACGGCGGCCGCATGGCCCTGGACAACAAGACATCCCTCCTCAACACACCCCTGCTGTCCTCCAGTCCATTGGGAGCTCGCAGGCTCCTGATGGACTCTCCGTTCAAACACAGCCGCAAAGACAGCAGCCTGGAAGACTCGGAGCAGCTCATGGATGGTACTTTCAGGGAAAAAAACCCTTGTGGTCTTTTTCTTTTGCTTGGTTTCTCATCCCCTCCATCTTGAGCAGACAGCGGCCTGGACCAGTCGGAACTGATGGCCGAGCTGCTGAAGGAGCTGTCCAATCACAATGAGCGCATCGAGGAGCGGAAAGCGGCGCTGAGCGAACTGCTCAAGCTGATCCACGAAAACACCCTGCAGGTGTGGGACGAGCATTTCAAGACCATTCTGCTGCTGCTGCTGGAGACCATGGGCGACAGAGAGGTAAGCCTGAACATCTCATCACTAAACTACAAAGATGGATGACAGCAATGATTGCATCTTCCCAGCACGTCATCCGGACCCTGGCTCTACGGGTTTTGCGGGAGATCCTAAGCAAGCAGCCCTGGAGGTTCAAGAACTACGCCGAGCTGACCATCATGAAAGCCCTGGAAGCACACAAAGATCCCCACAAGGAGGTACTGCGTCGCTGCGCACCTTCATTCATTCATCCATCAGTCCACTCGTATGCACTCGCAGCAACACAATGTGTTTTATGCCCGCAGGTGGTACGAGCGGCAGAGGAGACGGCGGCCATGTTGGCGCTGTCCATCAGCCCTGACCAGTGCATCAAAGTTTTGTGTCCCATCATCCAGTCTGCAGACTACCCCATCAACCTGGCTGCCATCAAGATGCAGACCAAGGTGGTGGAGCGGATTCCTCGCGACAGCCTCGCAGGACTGCTGCCTGAAATAGTGCCGGGGCTCATACAGGTAATGGACGCCGGAAAAGGCGGGGTTATAGGATAGTTAAAGTCAGTTGTGGTCTCAGGACGTTTTTTTTGTTGGACCGCGGCACGTTCGAAAAATATCATTTAATAGGAATACTGAAAAGAATAAAAAAACAGCCATAATTACAAAATCAGTAATAAATTCACAAGAATGAAGTCAAAATGTTAAAAGGAAAAAGTTGTAATCTCACAAGGAAAAAATAAAGAATAAAGTTGGAATATTATGAGGGAAAATACTGACACTTGAGTAGCATAATGTTGAAATATATATAAAAAAAATCATTTTTTAAAATAATATCATAATATTATGGAAAACAAACAAAATGATGAATAAAGTTGGAAAATTTTGTCGCTGGGAAAAAGTTATGTTACAAGAATAGAATCTAAATATTATTGTAATCAAGTCATAATTGCGAGACGAAAATGAACAAGAAAAAAGTTGAAATACTTGGAAAATTATTATTTGTCCCATCAAGCCATTAGGGCAGATGGCATTGTTGCTCTAAATGCCCTTATGTGCTCAAATGATTGATACCCTTCCTCTGTTGTACAAAATGTATTTGACTTTTTGAAGAAGTGAAAAAAGGGAAAATTAAATTTTAAAAAACGGCAGCAGCAGAAATTTGAAAAAACAGCTGTAGTTTTACAAGAACAAAGGGCAAAATATTTAGAGAAAAAGATCATATTCTAATGAGAAAGAAGTTGCAATTTTACGAGAATAAACTTGTAATATTATGAGAAACAAACAAAGTAAAGTTGTAATTTTTGGAAAATTTGGGTGGGGGAAAAAGTTACATTATAGCAATCTAATTTATCATAATTTATCTTATTTTATGTATTAATTTGTCTTATTTTATGTACAGAATTGTGTAAAACTAAGACATGAATAACGTCACATTAAAAGCACAAAATAAATGGCGACCCACCATCCACCAGTTCAAGTTCCAGCCAAGTGTTTCCAGAGAGATGATTACATCTCTGTTTGACGTGTTGGTAAAAGGCAGTGTGCTAGCATGAATTCACTTGAGACAAATGTGCACATTAGCACTCAATAAGTCATCAAAACTTATCTTTATGCATTCCCACATAGTATCAGCATTTGAGATCAAATATGGGGTGAAAGAAAAATGGTAAAAATACAGTAGTACTCTATCTGTGCGGCGAGAGAAAGCTAGCACACGCACAATGGACATGCGTCAAGTGAGACGGATGTAACAGACAGAATCCGGCCACTTTTCAAAATAAAACCCTAAACATAAAAAAAATTAAATAATGGAAATTATTTTTTCTTTCTGTGCGGCCCAGGGGTTGGGGACCACTGCTCTAAAGTGTTTCAGCTGAAGGAAAGCCTTGCTTATATTTCTGGCATTTGTGTTGAAACAGGGTTACGACAACTCTGAGAGTAGCGTGAGGAAAGCATGCGTCTTCTGCTTGGTGGCCATCTATGCCGTGATCGGAGAGGACCTCAAGCCGCACCTCAGCCAGCTCTCTAGCAGCAAGGTGGGGCGGGAACACAGAACCCAAAGTAAAACCCACAGCACCACGCCTGGCCTTTCACAAGCTAACCCCCTCTTGTTTGTTCTTCCTCCCCGCTGCAGCTGAAGCTGCTGAACCTCTACATCAAGCGTGCCCAGTCGGGCTCCAGCGGCAGCGAGCCGGCATCTGAGGGCCTATAGGGGAAATGGCGCCCTCTTGTGGGTGGAGGGGTGCGACCGCGGAACTGCAACGCTGCCTGTTTTGCAAACATCAGCTCACTCACACACACACACATACATGCACACACGCCAAGAACAAAAACATATCCACACACTTGTGGACTTGAGTCTGGACTTGAGAGTGACACATTCAACACACAACCCCCCACCCCTCGCTGCAAGATGGGATACATCCTCCACCTCTTCACCTGTTGTCACTCACGGATTATGAAGATAAAGAAATGGCCGTCCTCTCTGCCCCCACCCCCCTCTAAGGTTGTTTGCGTCTTGCCCACCCCCTCCTTGTTGACGAGTAGCTAACTGGATTTCATTTCGGCGAGTTTTCTTTATTTCCACATGAACGTCCCACCCCCACAAAAAAGTGGGTGTAGCCTTCTTTCCGGTACAGAGGCTGATTTGTTCTTGGTGATGCATGACACTTTTTTTTAATTTTTATTTTATTGGAGTCGTGTCACCAGTCGTAAGAACGTGACTGCGCTTTTACATTTAAGTCAGGAAAATTGTCCACCTCTTTCAGGAACAAACCCCACCCTCCTCAAATAATTATTACAATACATGGTATTAAAATGGAGCAAGTCCTCCTGGGGGTGCCCATCCTTGCTTTTATTTGTCTCTCTCCACCCTTTCCCCCCAGTCGAGAAATAGTTTATTCTTTTACAGCTCTGGAAACAAATATGTCCCCCGCTCTCTACTACTTCTACTACTAGTACTCTACTACTACTACTACTACTACTACTACTACTCGCTTGTGTCTTTTATTTCCTTCATGTAACATTCTAGTTTTCACTGTTGTGTTCTCCCCACCCCCCCTCATGTGTATTTACAGAATGTGCTTACAATAAAGAACTTGTACAGATCATAGATTCTCCTGCTGCACAATGAAGAAATACTTTATTGATCTCCAAGAGAAATGTACACATTTATTTTACATTTTCATATATATATATATATATACACACACACATATATATATATATATATATATACACACACACACACATATATATTTATATATATATATATATACATATATATATACACACATATATATGTGTGTGTGTGTGTATATGTGTATATATATATATATATATATATACACACACACATATATATACACATTATACCGAAATAATATTCCCGAGATGAAATGGCTGCTTCACTTTATAGTATTGTTTGCAGGGTATTTCTTATGCAATGAGGCGGGTCTCCTCCCCTCGAAGCCAAAATAGCATGTACCCGACTCCGCAGTGGCACTTTGACCGTGCCCCCCGTCCAGGGTCCGCTTGCGGGGATCAATCATTGACCAGCTTGGACCGGAAGCCACGGAGTACCACCAGCACCCCCACCAATGCGGCCATGAGCTCATGTTTGGATCAGAGTACCGGCCCCGGTTGTGTGTACCTGCAGCGGGAGTGAGGCCGGTGTCGCCGGACACGATGTTGTTCTGGCAGCCGTGCACGGAGAACTTCCGAACTCCGGTGGATAAACACGACGGCGGCGGCGGAAGTCACAGACGGTACTGTTTATTCTTTGTTTTTATTCTGTTCGTCTTGTCTGGGCTCTTGGCGTAATGACATGCGTTTTTATGAAAATTTAGAGTTATGTTGCAAATGAACGAGGTTGCAGAAACCTGTCAACTTTTGCAAGCGTCGTTCCAAAAAAGGCGGGGCGTGCTTGACTGACGAAGCAAGGGGGGCCTGCGATTGACTGATCTGCACAGCAAGCGCCTTATGATTGGCTGCGCGTCCTCGGCAACCTAAAATGATGCAGGCTCAGGGAGCCATGTTGATACCTGCAGTTGTGTGTCTCTGGACGCTTGAAGGACCGCGGCGAGCCGACGTGGTGGACCGGGTAGCGCTATGAAAAGAGGGGGACGAGCCGGGGCGGTACTGGGAGCACCGGAGGGACGTGCGAGCCGTCAGTAGGACCCCCACCTCCCCCTCCACCCTTCCCCGGACATCATCATCATCATCACACAGCCAAGCAAAGGGAAGTTGATGCGAGTTAGCTTGTTAGCTAGGTAGCAACAGCTGTGCGGACGCTGCGTGGGATGCACCCCACGGAATAACCGTCACACTATTCCCATTTACGGCTTGTTTTTAACCATCTAACATTGACGCGAACGACTCAAAAATGATTTTGGAGTGACAGGAATTGGTCAAGTCAGGAGTAGTAAGCCTTACATGGTTGCCCAAAGCTAGCTAGCATGCTAGCCACCGTTAGCATGTGAGAGCCAGCTCGCCTCTTCAAGTCACGATCATCTTTTTCTCGCTTTCACGGGAAGATAAACTTCACGGTGGCGTTCGGACAATTGCTGTGTTTCTGTGCTAATGTAGCCCCACAGTGCGGATATGGAGATCCGTCCCGTCTGTGAGGAAAGCTATCGATTCTCCAGGCTAGCTTGTCAAGCAGCAGCTAGCAAGCAGGCAGCCTAAGTTTCCTGCCGCGGCGTCTAGTCAGAAGGCTGCGGACTTCCTCACCCAGCCCGTCCTCCTCCTCAAGCAAGCTGGCGGCCCCCCAAGTGGAAGCCGACGACAAGGAGCTGGGGCCGATGGCCTGGGTGCTCAAGATCGACGATGCCACCATCGAGTCCGGACTGGTGCACGACTTCGATGCCAGCCTCTCCGGCATCGGGCAGGAGCTGGGGGCTGGAGCCTACAGCATGAGGTTAGACCCCCGGGGCCCTGTCGTCGGTGCAGGGGGGTGGGCAGCTCTGTTAGACGGCTTGGTGGCCTTGCAACCCCTCCATTGTGTTCTTTGTTTTGGGATTTGGGCTCGCTCCAGTGTGGCATAATCAGACACTGATTTCATTCTGCAACACAAACAAGGGTGGTGGGTGGTGACTTAATAGGAATTTACCTGCTGCTCGTTGAGAAGAGCAAAATGTGCTTTCATGTTTGTCTTCAAAAGTGTAAGGCCAGAAAAAGTCACTCGTTTTGAAAAACTGACTCCAGAGGGGTCTGAATACTTGATTAAAATAACGTCAAAGTTGCCAAGTGGGGGGAAACTGATTCCTCCTGCTATGTTGTCTTATTCTCTGGCAGAGCAGGTGTGTTAAGAAGCAGAGTTACGATGCCATCTAGTGTACGCAGTTGGAAGGACAAGCCACATTTACAGACAGTCCCATTATAATGTGTTTTGTTTATAAGCGAAGGCCAAAAGGTAGCTCCAAATCTTTAATGAATATATAGTAGTAACTGGTTTTAAAAAAATAACGGGAGTGTGTTGTAATATGAAACGTTATAAATCAAAGCCAGTCTGCAGATAAGTAGGGCTGCTCCATTCTGCAAAAAAAAAAAAAAAAAAAAAAGTAAATCACTATTTTTTGGGGGGTGAATTTGTGGTCATGTAGGTTAAAAAATGCAGTTGGTAATTATCAGGCGTGATTCATATTTAGTTATGAATTGCTACATGATTTTTGCTATCCTGTAAATGATTGTAGCAGGAGTTGAATTATTACATTTTGTGGAGTTTGCATGTTTCCCCGTGCGTGCGTCGGTTTCCTCCCACATTCCAAAAACATGCATGTTAGGTTAACTGGTCACAGGTATGAATGTGAGTGTGATTGGTTGTTTGTCTATATGTGCCCTGCCATTGGCTGGTGAACCCCGCCTCTCGCCTGAAGTCAGCTGAGTTAGACTCCAGCATACCCTGGAGAGGGTAAGCAGCATAGAAGATGGATGGATGGACTTAACATACGGCCAGAACCTTTTTTTTTTAATTATTATTTTTAAATAAATAAGTAAATCCGGTTGACGGGAATTGAAGACCCATAGACAGGAAGTCGTGCACAACACACATTGCTGATAAAAACTACTGACTTTTGGTAAAGAAAGTATTAAATGTAGTAGATGTCAGTGAAAAATGATAGTTTCTGATTTGTGACAACGATTATTTTTATATAAAACCATGTACTTACTACAAGGGTGTCTGTTTTTTTTTTATTTTTCTAAACATAATATAACAAGAAAATTAAAAGCAACAGATGGCAACAATGAAAAAATCAGCAGTAATTTTTTACAAGAATAAAGTCAAAATATTAAATCAAAAGTTATCTAACAAGAATAAAGTTTAAATGTTACCTTTATTATGAGGAAAAATGTTGTTTTAGGACCATAAAGTTGAATTTTTTTTTTTTTATATTATTTTTTTGAACTTGTTATATGAGAAACAAAACAAATAAGTTATAATTTTGACAAAATTGAAGTTACGGGAATAAAGTCATAATATTACAAGACGAAAGTTTGCAAGAAGAAGGTTGAAATATTGTATTTAATATTATGCATACAGACCCACCATCCACCAATACGAGCCTGGACTTGTTTTTCAGAGAGGTTGTGTACCACAAATATGCTTAGCAGTCAATTATATCATCGAATCTTACCTTTTATGCATTCCCACATAGTATCAGCATTTGGGAGCAAATATGAGGTGAAAGAGAGGGTAAAATACATTACAGTAGTCTATTGTATGACTTTCTCTTGGAGATTAATAAAGTATTTACAGTATCTGTGCAGCGTGTGAGGTGCGTTCAATGTCAAACATAGTGGGACATTCAAAACCTGGTGGATTTGTAACAGTATATTATTTCTGAATAAAATAATGGCCCATATTTCCAAAAATGATATCTCTTTACATACAATTTGATGTCGTTATTGTTGCGTATCGAATCGCTTACCAAAGAGATTTACATCCCTACTTATTGATTTTAGAAGATTTGTCTTCTGCGATTAATTATGAGTTAACTATGGACACTGTGCGATTAATAACAATGAAATATTTTAACCGATTGACAGCTCTAATATACTGTATATAGTGTGTGTGTGTGTGTGTATGTATATAAAAAAATAATAGTTAATGGTGATAGTTGACTGGTGCTTTCAGACATTGTGACTTTTAAATAAGACACACAGCAGTCCTCATCTCACTTTTATTTTCTTCACTTCCTGGTTCCTGCGTTCATTCCACAGCTGGCCGTTGTACTCGTCTGGTGAGCGACGCTGGAAGGGCGCCACGATTGGATGCTCTGAGGCGCCCGGATGAGCGTCTTCATGATTTGTGTTGACGCATGCACGTGCTCTTATCATCGCCGCTCCCGCTCCTGCATCTGCCTGCTTGCAGCCTTTATCAGTGTGACAGTGCGTGTTTGTGTACGCAGGCCAGCGTGGTGTCAGGGGTTGCCTCGTGCCTGAGGGGGTCCACAGTCTGGATCTGCTTGGAACAGAATGTCTCGGCTCCTTTGACCGTCCTTGGGTATTTCAGGAAGCCGTCGCGGTTTTCCAAGGAAGCCAGGCTAAACAGAGTTGTTGGTCCGACCCGACCCCCCCCCCCCATACCGACTTGTGATTGAGGGGCATTGAGAGTCCAGCTAAATCTTCTTGACTGTGACCAGTCTGGAAAACTATTCATTGTCGTCAATACAACACGTTGCTGGGATATCATGCTAACTTTAGCAGCCAGGGGAACCTCACCCCATGTTATTTGTGTTAGAAGTAGAAATATGGCCTAAATGTAGTAAAATACAAATATCACAAGACTCATTAAAAGACAGCGTTAAACGAGGGAACACTGTACTTCAGCCAAAGCATGAAAAAAAAAGTGCAACTTATAGTCCGGAAAATGCAGTAATAAACCAATAAAGTCAAAATATTAATACAAAAAAGTTGTAATCCTATGAGAAAAAAATTATAATTTTACTTAATGTCTAAATATTATGAGGGTAAAGTCATAGTTATGTTGTAATGACAAAAGTCACAATTTTACAAAAATAAATTCGTAGTATAATGAGGAAAAATGTCATTTTAGTAGCATAAATCTGAACTATTAGAGACATTTTTTAAAATTCGTAATATTATGAAAAACAAACAAAATAACTAAGTTGTCACATTCGGAAAATTAGTTTGTGAGAAAAAGTCAGACTGCTACGATAAAGTCAAAAAATGGGAATAAAGAATTTACAACTATTTAAGAAGAAAGTTGAAATATTTGGATTAAAAAAAAAAAAAAAAAAACAGCAAAAATGTGGCATGCAGGAGGAGGGGCGGAGCAGAAGCCCGGTGGCTCACAGTCGAAGCAACAACGTCTGCGGTGGAAGAACTAGTCAGCAAGGAATAAGAGTAATATAGTAATAATTTGGAGTACCGTGTTGCCTCTCTACAACGTGGTCCACTGTGTTCTGCATCCTGATTCGCTAAGGGAGAACCTGCATTGTCTTCTGCATCCCGATTGGCTAAGGGACTGTAAGACCGTCAATCAATGTCCTCCATGCCAGAATGTGTTCAGCTCGCCTAATTTACATAATTGTTCCATCGCTGGCAGTGTGGCTCTTTAGTGCTGTATGTTTTCTCCCCGACAAAACTCACAATGTCGACTAAACGCTCTGCACCTACAAAGACACCTGCAGTTAGACCCAAAAGCTGCAGCTGTAATTACGGAATAAATGAATCTTCGGCTTGTACCATAAAGAAGGAGGAAAATAACATAAGGACGACAGCAGCAATCAATTTTAACAAGGATGCAAAAAGGGCTTTAACTGTCCGCAGCAAGACCACGGAGAGGCAAATTTAAAGCCATCATCGAGGAAGGGGATAAGCCTGAAGCCTTTTTTGGAAACACTACATCGCTGATTCAACCCATGGACCAAGGCGTGATCCACTCATTTTAAGGTCCTCTAGGCGCAACGTATATATTTTTTTCATGTCTGAGAAAAGTGTATAAAATGTGTGGTGAAGGGTTTTATAGCCTTAAAACATATACAGTATAAGAAACAAAAAAACATACTTTTCAACAAAAAAAAACCCTGTAAACGAAAAAACATGGACTGTAAATGAAAAAAACCTATATAATAAATGAAAAAACATCCTGTAAATGAAAAAATATATAATGAATGAAAAAACCTATATCAAAAATGAAAGAAAATCTACTTCTACAACACGGATTTCACTAAACACTGGTATTTTTTGGAACCTAACCCCCGCATTAAACGAGGGAACACTGTACTTCGAATTCAGAGCAATTTTCACCACCTTAAAAGTTGACACAAACTCCAATACGAGGAATGTGTGAAGCTGCCCGCTGTCTGCCGCGTTTCTGTTGCGCTCCTCATGAAAAGAAAAGCAAAGTGGTGTGCTATCATAAACAGGTGTCTTATCACATTGCTAAAGATATGATCCCCGCTGCAACAGTGGGAAAAAATGGCTTTAAAAACCCGCTGAAAACGATGGACTCGTGATGTCCAGCGAGCTTCGCAGTCACAATTATTTTGTACGAAAAGCTCTATCACAAATGTACAACAAAGTCTGACACAGTTGATAAGCCTGATGCACTTGACAGGTTGGTGTTCCTGGCACAATATAAGGACACGCTTGTATCTTCTAAAAATGTTTACCTAAAAAATACTACTGTTCAATTGAAAGTATTTTTGAGTTTGT
Organism: Dunckerocampus dactyliophorus; assembly: GCF_027744805.1. NCBI lineage: Eukaryota > Metazoa > Chordata > Actinopteri > Syngnathiformes > Syngnathidae > Dunckerocampus > Dunckerocampus dactyliophorus. The sequence continues at coordinate 3,335,026 of NC_072838.1, forward strand.
GCATAGCTAAAAGTTTATTATTTAAAAAGATTATGTTTGACTTTTTCTATATTTATTTCAAAAAGAGAATGATCTACTTTATTTTAGCGGCTACTTTTAGATTTAAGGTTTTTATGTGCATCTTGCACGAAGCTTTAAAAATTCAGAACACATCCTCATGTTAAGTATTTCTTTTAATAAAACAACTTGACACGCATATTTGGCTTCGATTTTGTCTACACACACTTTGCGGAACAAATATAGGGATATATATCATATATCGATATTCAACCTAAATGCATCAGGATATGAGTTTTGGTCCATATCGCCCAGCCGTGTCCCTCCTCCTATGTCGTCTTATTCTTTGGCAGAGCAGGTGGTTGCTTTATTGCCGTTCTTTCCTGGTTGCCGTGATTTGTGGGTAAGGATTTTCTTTGGAATATGATTTGGATGTTGATGTTTATGCAAGCAAGCTAACCTCCCAAACTGATAAGGGAACAGTGAACCCTTTGACACTCCTGCAGTGTTTTGTGTCAGGGTGAGTTGAGGACAGCGTGTCTGCACTGGCTGCCAAGAGAGTGTGTGTGTGTGCGTGCGTGTGTGTGTCAGCAGTTCATGCTATCTCTGAATTAATTTATCCCACTGCGGTCTCATGCATATATAATGCCTGACGGGGAGGGGTTGTGTGTGCATGTGTGTGCATATGATGGATGGCCAGCCTTCGCTGCGTCTCCTAAAAATGGAAGTATCCATTCAATGAATTCACGCTATCTCGTCCTACTTCTGAGCACACTTGTTCCTGTAAGAAGCAGCAACTGGTTAGTCTTCAGGCTCCAACTGGATGTGTTTATCGTGAACTTTCCATCATTGGATCCTCTACACCGTCTTTATTTGTGGTGGAGGTGTTTGCACATGCTACTTCCTGCATCATATCCTCTCTCTCTCTCACAGCGATGTGCTCGCCCTGCCCATCTTCAAGCAGGAGGACTCTAGCCTCCCCCCAGAAAACGAGACCAAAAACCCCCCATTCCAGTACGTGCTGTGCACCGCCACCTCCCCGGCTGTCAAGCTGCACGACGAGACGCTCACATACCTCAACCAAGGTGAGTGCCGTCCTCACCTGTGAAAGCATCAGTCGGCAGCCTAAAGGTGCTGTCTGCCTTGGTTAGGCACTGCTGACTTTCACATGTGCAGTTGGCAGCATAAACCCACCCTCTTCCTGCCCAGACGTTGCAATACACGTCCCACGTAACACACACACATTAGGGGTGGAAATCTGTGGCCGCCTCATGATTCGATGAGATGATAAAAATGATTATCGATGCATCTTTGTTTGTGGTCAGTAGGTTGTCCATTTTTTCATGCATGATTTTTTTTCTGTATATAATTTTTTTTTTATCACTGCGTTCTACTAATAATAAATAAAGCATGTTTGTAATGATCCACAATTAAAATTAGCATGAAACAGAGGAATTGACTTCCATTATCTTTTAATAATTGGAAGGTTACATCTACCAACATACTGTATTTCCCATTGCACAGAAGCAGCAGGAAAAGTAAAGTGCACCAGTAGCAGCATGTATAAAAGTAACAAACTTCAGCATATTCTGAGTAACAAACGAAAAAATCTGCCATTAATCACAAATAAATAACAGACTTCTGCATTCAAACTAAAATCCTGAGCATAGAATGTCTGACAAAATAATATTTTTGCTGTATAGCAAAGTCCAAAACAGCTTTCATACAAAATATAGATTTCGGTACCAGCGGCTCTCATAGAAGAATAATGCTTGCAGATGTCAGTATATTATGAATAACCCAAAGAAACTAGGCTGCCCTTATTCACAATTGCAGTGTCAGTGAAATAACATTGCGATGGGAAGTTATATCTGGGTTCCAAAGTGCGCAACAAAGCATGGAAGTCCTGCTTCTCAACAACCGAATACGGCCACAAATCCTCCGACTTTGTGATTCGCTTTTCCTTTCCCCAGTTGGGTGGAAAATGAATTATCACATGCTCGATGGTTCCCTGGTTGGCAGCAACTTCAGCTAGCTTTTTTTTCTTCTGGTTTGGGTGGAAACGTGCTATGCGGAATCTCATATTTGTCGTGTCCCCAAAATATTAGAGGCTTGTATGACAAAGCTTGCATATTGTCTGTCTCTTGTACAGTTCATTTTTACCTTCAACTATGCTGTCTTTAAATCCAGAGGGACAGGTCGGAGTTTACGCTCAGTCATTTTGGTAGCGTCTTACACTTAGGTGCACCAGCATAACTTCCGCTTTCCGTCTTTTTGTTCTGTTTTTTTTTTTTTTTTTTTTTTTTTTTTTTTGGTGTTCCGCCAGCATCGATTATTGACATTTCGGAATCGATTAATAATCGTCAATGTCCGCATCGCGTAGTCAATTATTTTCCCCACCCCTAACACACACGCTACTTGTCACCTTGCATATGCAACGTTTTGTTTTCTTCATTGTTTTAGCATTTTTGTTGTATAGCTCTTTGGGTTTTTTCTTTTTTCTTTAATCGATTTTGATTAATTTCAAAATGAAATTGATATTTGTCAGTTGAATATTAATTTGGTGTGATTTTTCTATGAATAAGTGTGATTAATTTGTTAATATATTTTATAATATATTTTTATAATCAGAAAAAACTAATGTTGCTGACATATTTGTATTGATATTTCAACGGAGATTTTATTTATTCATTTGAACTTTTATTTGGCTAGGTTTGTTAATTTATTAGTTTTATTTTTCAATTAATCAGAAAAATGTAATGTTCATCACTTATTTTGGATCAATTTTAATGTTTTTTTTTTTCATTTTAACATTTATTTGGCTCGGTTTGTTATTGTATATCAATTTTATTTTTATAATCAGAAAAAATGTATGATCATTACTAAAATGGACTGATTTTTAAATTTAGATTTTAGTTATTCATTTTAACGTTTATTTGGTTTGGTTTAATTTATTTTTTAATAATTTTACTAAATCAGAAAAAATTAACACTAATTTATTTTGATTGATTTTTAAATTTATATTGATTCATTTTAACATTTATTTGGCTTGATTTGTTTCATTTATTTTTCATTTTTATTTTCAGCATGTATTTACTTGGAGGATTCAATTAAATGTTGTATTAATGTATTCATTTATTTAATTCAAAACAAACTTTTTTCCCCAAATGAATTTGATATGGGGAGAAGAATACAGACATGCCACGCACAGCCGCACACAAACAAACAAGCTTACACAGATAAATAAAAAGGCTCCTTGGTGGAGGTAAGAGGTAGTTTTGACGTTGTGGTGCTTCTGTCCTCACAGGCCAGTCTTACGAGGTACGCATGTTGGACAACAGGAAGCCTGGTGAGTTGCCAGAGCTCAACAACAAGATGGTGAAGGTGAGGGTCTCCCCTTTACACACAATAATCACAACTTTCCCAGTAAATGTACATGACAAGCACATACTGTACGTGTGTGTGTGTAGAGCATCGTGCGGGTGGTGTTTCATGACAGGCGGCTGCAGTACACGGAGCACCAGCAGCTGGAGGGCTGGAAGTGGAATCGTCCTGGCGATCGTCTACTTGATATCGGTAATGACGCACTACACTGTTACTACACTAAAGCATCTCGTGTGTACTGATGTGTGTGTGTGTGCACAGATATTCCCATGTCGGTGGGCATTGTGGAGCCCAAGACGCACCCCTCCCAACTGAATGCCGCAGAGTTTCTGTGGGACTTGAACAAAAGAGCGTCTGTCTTTGTTCAGGTAGCGCACTCGTCATCCACTCTCTTCATCATCACCACATCAAATACACACCCCAACCCCTTGCAGGTGCACTGCATCAGCACAGAGTTCACCCCCAGGAAGCACGGCGGCGAGAAGGGCGTCCCCTTCAGGATTCAGATCGACACGTTCGCTCAGGGAGACAGCGGCGAATACGCCGAGCACCTGCACTCGGCGTCCTGCCAAATTAAAGTCTTCAAGGTACACTGCCGCCCTCTTGTGGCCTTTTATCACACATGCAGCCGTTAAGTGTTTCCCTCTCCTGCCTTAGCCAAAAGGGGCGGACCGCAAGCAGAAGACTGACAGGGAGAAGATGGAGAAAAGAACCCCCCAAGAGAAGGAGAAATACCAGCCTTCCTACGACACCACTATCCTGTCTGAGGTCAGTCCGAGCAACGTTAGCGCGTGTGTGTGTGTGTGTGTGTGTGTGTGTGTTTTAGCCTCCACCTAAGCGTTTCTGTGTGTGTGTTTGCGTGAACAGACCAGACTTGAGCCCATCATCGAAGAAGCGGGCGACCACGAGCTGAAGAAGTCCAGCAAGCGGACACTTCCTGCTGACTGTGGTGACTCCCTGGCCAAGAGAGGCAGCGTAAGCCACAGTTTTTGTGCTACTACATTACAGGAAATACAAACTGTGTTGGGGTAGCCTCCCTGTACTGATGAAAACAAGTACAGTCAAACCTGTCTTAGCGGCCACCTTTATAGAACGGCCACCTGCCTATAGCAGCCACTGAAAAATCCCCCGCAGCAAATTTACATGTTATAGACCCTGTGTATAGCAGTCACCTGTCCAACGCGGCCAGCGGCCACCCATTTTGTCTCCCTTGGTCAATATCTGACCGCATATAGGGGCCAAATTACCAACTCAAGTAGAAGCTTCATGCACGAAAAAGTTTTGTTTTTCAATCAATGAAGCCGTCGTGTGTAGACTGTAATTAGTGAGTCCTAGCTCAGTCACAATCATTCACAAGATCCACACAAACTGTCAGTTGTTCTACATAAAAAAGCCGTCTTCTTTTGAGCTTGCTGTTTCCTGGTCAGACATGTAACTTTAAGAGCATTTGCACCAAAACATTACCGCAAAGTAACGCTAGCACGCAAAGTAGGCTGGGAACAGGACGTGCTCCCAGCGACGCTACAATAAAAAAAAACATACGCGAGCATGCATGCAGCAGCGGGAGCAAAACTGAGTTGGGTTGTACTTAATTGAAGTATTTTAGAATGTACTCACGTTATTTTTCATCAATCCTCATCCACAAATCCATCAAAGTCCTCATCTTCTGTATTCGACACACAAAAAAGCCGTCTTCTTTTCCGTTCGCTACTAGTCTGTTAACTTGTCAGTGTTATTCAGCTCCGAAGCAAAGAAGGAAACTTCTCCTGTGGCTTCTGCCAACTTTATTTCTTGAACGCGGCCACCAGACAGCAGCTCAGAACACACACACATCTCTCAGCATCGTCTCTCCTTCCTGCTTGCCCACAAGGCAAAGGTTAAACAAGCCCCACTACATAGCTGTCCAGCCAATGCCTGTAAGAAATGACACCGTTTATTTCCTGGTGTGCACTGGTCAATACCGTAATGCCGCTTGTTGTGGGGAAGGAGAGACTCACGTCGCCGATGCACTTTAATGGCTTTATTAACAGCGGAGAACACTGCAGGACTTTACATCCACGCCAACATAAACACACTTCCCAACTCTCTCCAAACTCACAGCTAGCACTGAGCCTAGCTCTCCTGCTCGGGACGCCCACCGTCACTTCCCGTCACTTCCTGATGAACTAAAGCTGTAATGACACTCTGCCGTATAAAAAGTAAAATATTAAAAACAAGCGTAAGACATTACTAGCACAGCTTTGTTCTGTGGGTGGTGGATATATTCTATCAGTTATTATTAAGCCTGTAGCTTCCTTTTAGTAAGTAAAAACCTTGGCTATGATTGCACTACATTGTCATGTAGACCTACAAAGTACACTTGGAAGAACAAGAGGTGAATAAATGTATTGCAACTGATGTGAAACTGATGAGGGGTAGGATTAAATAAGCTTTGCTTCTTCCTACTCCTTTTTGGACATGCAAAATTGTGAATTGTACTATGTGCTGTGCTACTGTTTGACTCATGCATGTTCAGGATTAAAACCATGAACCATGATAATAACAAGCCTAGTAGTGCTGTACAACTTTTATCCGCAGTCCGCACAGTCTGCAGTGCTCTCTATTGGTCAACATTATTATTGTGGGCCCTACCTAATTAGAGACTGACTGTGATTATTTGCTTATGTAGACCCTGCGACTATTGGAAACTTTTTGTTAATTGAAGCATTGTTTTTTATTTGACTTGGTGATGATTCTGACCTGATTGTCCCCGCCCCTCCCCACAGTGCTCCCCCTGGCCGGACAACGCCTACGTCGGCACCAACCAGGCAGCTACTCCCTCCTTCACCTCCACCCCGCTGTCCACCTACACCACCTCATCACTACCCGACAGGTATCCTGGTGTCCACACGCCACCTTGCTAAAGCAGCGCTAGCATTTAACCGTTTAGGACTACTCTTAAAACTCATTGTTGTTGGTCCGGCAGCGACTCGTCCTCTCCCAATCACCAGGCAGAACCTGGCGGCCATGGCAGCATAGAGGTTTGTTCAGCATAGAAGAAGAAGAAGAAGAAAGTGTCTGCAATTGTATGTGTTGACGCCGTGTCTCCGTTGCAGCAGCTGAGTCCCGCCGCGTCCATTCAGGACACGCAAAAGTGGTTGCTGAAAAACCGATTCAACTCCTATGCTCGACTCTTCTCTCACTTCTCAGGTAACGCACACGCTCTGTCAAAACCACCAACAGGGCCGATGTAAAAGTATGACACCACTTCTTTCCCTTCTTGCACAGGTTCGGATTTGTTGAAGTTAACCCGGGACGACCTGGTCCAGATTTGTGGTCCGCCAGATGGAATCCGACTCTTCAATGCACTCAAATCAAAGTGTGTGGGTTTTTGTGGTGTCCAAAGTGCAGCCTGAGGGCCTTTGGCAGCACGTCCCAAAATGAGAATTTAACAAGAAAACTAAAAAAAAAAAAAAAAAAGTACAAATGGAAAAATCTGCCATACTTTTACAAGATTAAAGTCAAAATATTAAGAGAAAAAAGTTGTAATCTTACCAGAGAGAGTCGCAATTTTACCACAGTAACGTTGTAATATTAGGAAAAATTTCATTTTACTAGCATAAAGTTGAAATATTAAAAGAAAAAAACATTTTTTTAAAGTCGTAATATTATGAGAAACAAAACAAAGAATAAAATTTTTACGTTTTGGAAAATTAGGATGTAGAAAAAGTCCAAATCTTTTGGGAATAAAGTCAGAATTACGAGAAGAAAGTGGAAATGGTTTAAAAAAAACAGAAAACAACTGTCATTTTATGAGAAGAAAATCCAAATATGAAAAATGTGTTATTTAATGAGAGAAAGTCGTAATTTTTCCAGACTAGTGTAATAAAATTATGAGAAAAAATAACATCATTTTAGTAGCATGACGTTGAACTATTAAAAATATCCATCCATCCATTTTCTATGCTGCTTATCCTCAGAGTCACGGGTATGCTGGAGCCTATCCCAGCTGACTTTGGGCGAGAGGTGGGGTACACCCTCGACTGTCAATGGCAGGGCACCCATAGACCATTCACAATTTAAAGTCGCCAATTAACCTAACATGCATGTTTGTGGAATGCGGGAGGAAACCGGAGTACCCGGAGAAAAGTTGGGATATTATGAGGAACAAAACCAGGAATAAAGTTTTGGGAAAAACAGCGGTTGGAGAAAAAGTCTAAACATTATGGGAATAATGTCATAATTATGAGGAGAAACTGTACAAGAAGAAAGTTGAAATTGTTGGCAAATTTTAAAAACCCCAGCAGAAATGGTGGAAAAAAAACAGCTGTAATTTTATGCAAAATAAAATCCAAATAAGAGAACGAAAGAAGCACTTGGAGAGCGCAGACCTCCACCAAGCGCCATAGTTCCTCCCATATTGTGATTCACACCAAAATAATAATCCTACATTTTTTTGGATCAGAACCTGTTGGAAACAGAGAACTTGTGCTGTATTTTTTTCCAAGTGCTCTGACCATTTTTTTTGTGGAGTTACATGCACAAATGCCGAAAATGGTCCTATCTCGCAGTGTTAAAGAATCCCTTTAAAAGATTCCTGGATACGGGCAGTGATCCGGATCACCCCAAAAATTCAATCAGTTCTTCCATATGCCATTCCTGACAATTCCTGAACATTTCATCCAAATCTATTCAGAAATGTTTGTTAATTTGAACACAAACAAACGGATAAATCCATCCATTTTCTTCCGCTTATCTGGGTCCGCGTTGCAGGGCAGCAGTCTCAGTAAGGAAGCCCAGACTTCCTGGTCCCCGGCCACCTCCTCCAGCTCCACCGGGAGGACACCAAGGCGTTCCCAGGCCAGCTGTGAGACGTAATCCCTCCAGCGTATTCTAGGTCTGCCCCGGGGCCTTCTCCCGGCGGGGCATGCTCGAAATACCTCACGAGGGAGGTGTCCGGAGGCATCCAGACTAGATGCCCGAGCCACCTCAACTGACTCCTCTCCATGTGAAGGAGCAGCAGCACTACTCTGAGCTCCTCCCGGATGACTGAGCTGCTCACCCTATCTCTTAGTGTGAGTCCAGCCACCCTACGGAGGAAACTTATTTCAGCCGCTTGTATCCGCGATCTCGTTCTCGGTCACAACCCAAAGCTCATGACCATAGGTGAGGGTGGGAACATAGATCGACCGGTAAATTGACAGCTTTGCCTTCCAGCTCAGCTCTCTCTTCACCACGACGATCCGGTACAGCGACCGCATTACATCAGGCCGATCCACCTGTCGACCTCACGCTCCAACCTTCCCTCACTCATGAACAAGACCCCGAGATACTTGAACTCATTCCCAACCCGGAGGGAGCAATCCACCCAAAGAGATAAACGGCAAAAACATAACCGTTGCGCTGTGCCTGTGTTTTGCAGAGGTAAAAAAGTGGTATTCTAAAGAGAAAAGTTTTACAAAAATAAACTCGTAATATTATGAGAAAAAATGTCATATTAGTAGCTTAGAGTTGAAATACTGAAGAAAAAATTTAACAAACAAAAAAAATAGTAGTTTTTGGAGAATTAGACTAGAGAAAAAGTTATAATATGACTATCAAGTGTAAATATTATAGGAATAAAGTCAAAATAAAATGTAAAGAAAATTTACACAGAGTTAAGAAGAAAGTTGAAATGTAAAACAAAAGTTGATATTTATAATAGGCTTTTTCACGTATATGACAAAGCTGAGGTGCCCCCCCCCCCCCCCCCCCCCCCCCCCCCCAAAAAAAATATATATATATATAACTTCTTAGCATATCTTACAAAATACCAAAAGTGGCAAAGTTGCATCCTTTCATTATTTGCTATGTGGCCCTCGCTGGAAAAAGTTTGGACACCCTTGGTCCACATGTCTTTGCATGTCGTTAATGTCCAATGTGTCATTGTGCAGATCCGTGCGTCCCAGGTTGACGTTGTACGTTTGTCAGGAGTCGCCTCAGGACAGCCCCCTGCTGGAGAGACACACCACCAATGAAAACGGAGAGCAGGGCGCCTCGCCCAGTTTACACGGTAAAGAAAGCATCTCTGCGCTCGCCTCCGAGGAGTCGAGAGACGCAACCCCGAACTCTCCATCTCTCTGCACGCAGTCTACCACGCGCTCTACCTGGAGGAGCTGACGGCCGCCGAGCTTATCCGCAAGATGGCGAGCGTGTGCAGCCTCCCGCTGGGAAAGATCAACCAGGTGTACAGACAAGGTCCCACAGGCATTCACATCCTGCTTAGCGACCAGGTAACCCCCTCCACATTCATCTTCAACCTAGGTTCCCAAAGTGGGGTACACCACTTGTAATAGTGGGGACATGAATAAAAATGAAAAACAATTACCGCTTAACACTCTCAATACGAGTGTGCCTGAACGCCTCGCAAAATCATGCTAAACCATAGTCATCTTCAGTGGACAAAAAAAAGTGATGCTCAAATTCAAGCCATTCAAATGGAAGAATGCCAAAATCAGACAGGAATAAAAGATATGTCGGATGATTACTTACCTATTTATTAGTGTTCATGTGAAACCTTATCCAAAATGTCATCATGCAAAATACACAATTTTGACCTGAAATTACTATCAAATTAATACCATTTATTTGTGTTCAATTTTTCAATTAATTCATATCAAAAGATGTGGTGTTGTTTTTTTTTAGCGTGCAGAAGTAGGGGGTACATGGCTTCAGGTCAAATGTCTGAAGGGGTACGCCACCATAAAAAGTTTGGGAACCACTGATCTACAACAAACATGAAGCAACTCTTAGAGTAAGGCTGACACCTACTGGTAATGTCTTGCACTTGCACCCATTCAAGAGTGGACCTTTAAGATCCCTTGCTTGTACTGGAGGTCCTCCGTCAACAACACCATGAAAGACATATAAACTACTACACTAATAAAGAGATGGAATGAAACCATCATAAAATGTATGCTCCTGGAAGCATTTAAAGCATTTCGCATGTTAAAGATACAGTATCATCTCCAGCCGTCATGATGGTTGCACCAGTTAAGCAGCTTAGACCAGTGGTGTCTGAAGTGCGGTCCATGGCTGTTTTTTTCATTAGCCATGCAACACATGCTAAAAATAGAATTTAACAAGAAAACTTTTTAAAAACAGCAAAAATCAGCCATTCAGTCATTTTTTACAACAATAAAGTGAAAATATTATGAGAAATAAGTTGTAGGGGGTATAACGGCGGAGGCGGCCCCACAAACCCAGGCTTTGCGCTCAAGATGCAACTCGGCAGAACCTAACATCCGCAATCAGACTTAACTGGTCCCGCGACGGTGGTTATCAACTTACTTTGTAAAGTCCGGTTTTCGGCTTTGTGCCAAGTGCACTTTCACATGAAAGAGGGCGTTTGACGTCATATATTCTACTTCCGCTGGAAAGTGAAGTGATTCCAGCCAGCATATTTTACAAAAAAGGAGTACGTAATTATTATGGAGCGTTATGAGGAGTTCCCAAAAGATTATGACTGCTAAAAGCAACACTGCCGCCGCAAATACAGCAAGGGAGGACTGCTGGCATGCAGCGTGCGAATGCGCAAGTGATTATTATATAATGCGCACTGATTATTATAAAACTTACTTGTCTTTTCATTTATCAACGCTGAACATTGCACAACTTCGACATATTAACACTTACCCAGTTAAAAAATAAATATTGATGTCATAAATTCATTAAATATTTTAATCTGCGGTATCTCGTTGTGAGCACTAGATGGCAGTGTTTTGCGCGTGACGTTCCTTTTTTATAAGAAAACAAGTGTTTTAACAGTTGATTGATGCCTCAGAGTGTTTATTCCTACAGCAATTATTGATATATAAGAATACTTCCTCAATACTCACATAAGGACTCCTGTGACAGTTACATCTGCTAACATTCATTATTAATATTTCATATGGCATATCTCGCGAATTCCCTCGGCTGAAAATCTATCTCACTTATATGGACAATATCATCAGGGAATGCTCTTTCTAAAAATAAATAAATAAATAAATAAATAACTATTTCCATGTCCCCTCGGGACCCTCATAGGTTCTAAATAAATGATGATGCACTTTCATAGCTGATTTGGAGTTGAAAGCCTGCACATAACCTGGTCCCAACCAGACTATGAGTTGAAGTTACCATGGCGATACAGCTGCTTTAAAAGAGACCACCTTGACTGAACACACAAGTGCGGCTTTCAACTCAACACAGCTCGTTAACCCACTAAACTCGCTTTTGGAGCATGAACTTGAAATATTAAAGAAAAATATGTTGTTTTTTTAAGTCGTGATACGAGAAAACAAAATAAAGTTGTAATTTTTGTCAAATTAGTTTAGGGAAAAGTTGAGTTACAAGAAAAAAGTGAAAATATTATGAGATTAAAGACATTTGAGAATAAACTCGTAATATTATGCAGGAAAATAATGTCATTTTGGTGGCGTAAAGTTGAAATATCAAAGAAAAATTTCGTTTTTAAAGTGGTAGTATGATGAGAAGCAAACCAAAAAGTTGTCATTTTTGGAAAATTTGTGTCAAAATATTAAGCACCTGAAGTCATAATATTAAAAAAAGAAATTTTACAAAGAGTACTTAAAAAGAAAGATAAATATTTTGGGGGGGAAAAAAACTACAAAATGGTGGAAAAAAATTAGGTTGCAGAAAAATTTCCGGTGTTGGAAGAAAGAAGTCAAAATAAGAGAAAAAAGTCGTATTCCACTGAGAAAAAGTCACAATTTTACAATAATAAACTTGTAATATTATGAGGAAAAATAATGGCATTTTAGTAGCGAAGTTGAAATGTTTACCAAAAATAGGTCGTTGTTTTAAATAGGTCATGAAATAAAGTTGGAATTTTTGTAAAATTAGTCAAGTGAAAAGTTATGTAACAAGAATAAAGTGAAAATATTATGGGAATAAAGTCATATTCTAACAAGAAAAAAGGCGCAGTTTAAGAGAATAAACTTGTAAAGTTATGAGGGAAAAAAATATCATTTCGGTGGTGTACGGTTGAAATGTTAAACAAAGTGGTAATATGAGAAACAAACCAAAAATAAAGTTGTATGTCAGAATAATATGGAAACATTTACAGACTTACGAGAATGAAGTCCAAATATGAGACAAAAGTGGTATTCTACTTGGGGGAAAAAAGCCACGATTTTACGAGAATAAACTCATAATATTATGAGGAAAAATAATGTCATTTTAGTGGCAAGGTTAATATTTTAAAAAAAAGGTTGTATTATGACAGACGACAGGAGGACATACACGTAAATGTTGCTAAAGTGCTAACATGACACTCACATTTTAACAGCAGCATCATGCTAGGTTGTTAGCCTATTCGTTGAAGAAAAATACACCATCAAACTTCCAGCTCCGACGTCTGTAGTTGACCGATGGATAGTTGGCAGAGCTGCATTTTAAGATGTGTTGTGAAGCCTCGGGAGGGAGGTTTTTCCCTAATGACGTCTTCAAACTTCTAAAGCGAGCGTTTGAGCGCCTCTTCTGTCAAAAGTGGAGCAAAAGAGTGATTTCTATCAGGGTTGGTGCGCATGAAAAAGTGACATTTGCATAATAGGAAAGCTTTAAAGCTGCTTTGCATGAGCAAATGGTGGCGAGCCAGCATGCTAATGCAAATAGTGTGTAGATATGAGTGTGTTGTGTTGCCGTGCGACGACGTGTATCTGAGGAGGAACAAGTCTCGTGTCTGTGCCTGTCAAGCGTGTCCTTGACTCTCACGCTTCCCTTGCGCCTCTCCTCCATGCGCCGCAGATGGTTTACAACTTGACAGACGAGAGCTGCTTTGTCATCAGCACCGTCAAAGGTGAGGCTCGCTTTTCTTTCTTTTTACGAAACCAACGTGCCGCCTTGTCGTTTACCCGTTTCCTGTCCGCTCTTCCAGACGAGCACGGCGAAGGACTCCATCTCATCCTGAAGTAGGCGAGGACGGACAACGTCATCCACACACCCCCACCCCACCCCATCCCCCACGTTCCCCTCTTTGCCTGCTCTTTCCTTCTGCCCCTCCCACCCTGCTCCCCCTCTCGATTGGTTGATGGACAGCGAGGAGGCGTGTAAATGTTAGAATCTGACATGCAGGGGGGTGTGTCCACTGTTTCATATTGAAAACACTACTAACAGAAAGAGGAGGGGGTGCAAGGGGAGTCCCTTTTTTTTGTATTTTATTTTAGAGTGACATCATCTTTTCTTAAGTGTGGGGTCGTTCAAAAAGCAGCATGAGAGGGCCAGTATTTGATGACCTTTTTTGCTCGCCTTATCACCACACTTGTTATGAAAGGTGAGGGGGGGGGGGGGGTTGGCTTAATAATAATAATAATTATTGACCAGCTGTGCTCAGCAAACATCCATTTTTCTGATTCAACGTCCTGCTATCTGCCTGTTACTTTTTCTTTTTTCCTTTTTTTTTTTTTTTTTTTTTTAAATAAGGAGAGTAGTTTCTGTTGACGTCTTTGCTTCTTTCCGGTGCCGTGGAGCGTTTTACTCGCTGTCACACCAAAAGCAGAAGACATCTTGGACGGCGCCACCGCCGCCCTCCAAGCTTTGATATTTCGAGGACAGCCGTCCTAATGAACGTGGACCAAACGGCGTCTCATCCTCCGGACCGTGGAAATTATGGCAGCTTCACATCCATCCATCCATCCCATCCATCCGTCTGTCGGAATCTGGTGTTTTTTCATAATGTAGCTGAGCAAGGTCACGTGATTAGCTCCACCCTCACACACACACACACCCGTGTAGGTTTAGTCGACCCCTCTTAAACGTGCTGTCTGCCTCTTAAACGTGTCAAGGTGTGAATGTGCATGTGTTTTTTTTTTGTTGTTGTTCTTGCAAAGACTTGATTGATGCTAATAGATTTGTTAGCTTGCTGTCGAGTCAAGCGCATGTGTGGGGAGGGGGCCGAGTAAGGCCCTGATCTGACGAGATGAGACCAAGCCTGCACTGATTTAAAAAAAAATAAATGGAAAAAATCCAACCTTCACGTGTAGTCAGTCATCTACAGCCACAGCAGAGCCTGCCTGGACTTGTAGCTCCTGTGGCGTCAGCACAGCACAGTGAATAATCTCCATAGACACCCACCTACCCACCCCAAACACTGAGTGAGCGTGTGGGCCAAACAAGTCTGCTTCAGCCGGACTCATCGCGGGTGCGCATGAGAGGGTAACCACTCTTGGTGTTCAACCTAACGTCAATGATTCTGCTTGTGGTGTGCTGGACATGCACACAAACGTGCTGGGAATAAATGATTTCATAACTTTCCCTGCTGTCAGAGAGCGTTCTTGACTAAATGCATTCTTTATACTGTTAATTCACTTAGTTGACCTTATTTCCTCAATTTGAATTAATTAAAATTCATTTTTACATTTTTCTTGAGCTTAGCAGTTTTTTTATTGCTAAGATTTTACTGGAAATACATTTCCTTGTTTGATAAATGGGGGAAAATTCCCATCAATTTTTTTATTACATTTCCTTGATTTGGTAAAATTTAATTATTTGGAAATATATTTGTGTATTTCAATTTGAATATTTTTGAAAGGTTATTTTTTGCAGTAGTTCAATTGACGAAGAACTCTTATATCGATGCACTATACAGTATACAGTATGCCGTGTTCAAAGTGTGGCCCCATTTACGGCCCATGGCTGTTTTTTTATTGGCTCTAAAAGTCATAATTTTACAAGAATGTTATATGAGGAAAAATTTAATTTTAAAAGCATACATTTTAAATATTGAAGAAAAAATGTATTTTGTAATAGTCATGAGAAAACAGTTGTCATTTTTGGAAAATTACTTTGTGGAAAAATGTATATGGGAATAAAGTCAAAATATTAAGAGGAAAAATAGCATCAAGTTGAAATAAAGACAAATGTTTTTAAGTCAAAATGTGAGAAACAAAGTATAAAGTTGCTATTATTGGAAAATTGGGTCAGTAAAAAGTTATTACGATAAGGTAAAAATATGAGAATAAAGTCAAGAGAAAAATAGCATAAAGTTGAAATATTAAAGACGAAATTGTTTTTTAAAATTCGTAATACAACAAATCAAAATATATCTTATAAGTAACTTGGAAAATTAGGTAGAGAAAAAGTTATATTACAATAATAAAGTCATATGAGAATAAAGTTATAATAGTACAAGAAAAAATAATTACAAGAAAGTTATTTTTTTAAAATAGAAATAATAAAAACAGCAAAAAAAGTAAGGTAAGAAAAAGTTCATACTAACATGCTTTGTCGCCAATAACACAAACCTGAGATGCAGGCAGTTTTTTTTCTTTAAATAAAAAACCTTTTTTCATGTCTACATGGGTTGGCTTAAATAATGTAAAAGTGGCCCGCGCATCCTTTGATTCCTCAGTGTCCAGCCCTCAAAATTGTCAAAAGGTTCAATATTGTCAACTACTGGTTAACTCTATAATCCAAAAATGAACTGCAAAAACTGAGCCTTTATTTTTTATTTTATTTTATTTTATTTATTTTTTCCCCCCTGTCCTGTCCAGCCTTTAAAGCAGATAGAATAGTAGATCTAAATGCCCTCAAGTGCTCAACAGATTTACTCTGCCAGGGAGAAGTGTGATATACAATTCCCCTGTTATACAGAATTTATTTGACTTAGATGCTTGTTATAAAGCAAATTTGGAGCGACCGAACCGGAGCAGGAGGGGACAGAGAAGAAGAGAAAAGAAAACAGGGGGGTGTGGGGATAAGAGGGGGACAAAAAAAGAGACAAGGACAACAGCAGCAACAACAATTGTGACAACAAGAACAGAAACATACAGAACGACATCAGCAAATAAATGTCTGTGATGACTATAAAGACCCTGACGGAAAGGACAAAATAATATCAACAACCACAATGACAATGCTGCATTGAAACAGTCACACATAATAGTAGTAATGAAATGATGAACTATGATAGTGAACAGAATGATAATAACTGTAATGCACATCATTGTAAAAAAACTATAGTCATACTGCTGATATCACCGTCACTGTAATAAAACCATCAACATAATAACACCCTGGTTAACTCAGTGAGTAATGTGGGGAAGTACGTATGTACTGTGAGTGTGCATATGTACAGGTATCTCTGTATGTGGGGAAGACTTCATATATACTGTATAAAGGTGCAAGAATGTGTGCAATTGTCACTGAGAATGCATGAAAGGAAAGGGGCCGCCCTCCACCTCCCAGAGAGCGCCGCCCCAAATAGCCAGACCGAGCCCCCGCCGCCAGAAGGCCACCAGGCCCACAGGGGCAGGCAGCACAAAGATCAGCACCCCAAGAGCCAGCCCAGAGAGCCCACCCTCCCGGGAAGACCAGCAAGGGGCCGCAGAGAGGTAATCCCAGCCAAAGACAGGGCACCGGCGGGCCGGAGGACAGCCAACCCCTGAGACCAGCGAAAGATCACACCCCACAAAGGCAGACGAGTACCGGGGGCCACACACCGGCAGGCCCAGAGACGCCCCCACAACCGGAAAGAAGCCCGCCCACGCCGGAAGCGCCAGTCCCGGCCCTCCCCGGGCCAGCCCCCGCCCGACACAGGACCGCCCCGCCCAGGGATGCAGGAGGCACAGCCCCCCACCCACCCGGCGGAGGCACAGGCGGCAGAGATGTATCACCCAGCACCCGACCCCACGGAGCAAACCCCTGTATTCCCCCCGCCCCCCAAAAAACTAAAATAAATAAATAAATAAAAGCACCCACACACGCACGCACGCGCACACACATACGGACACACACACACACCCGGGCGCGCACACACACGCACACACGCACACACACAGAGTGGTCGACTGCCCGACACCCGGAAGCCTCGCTCTATCCCCCGTTGGTAACTCAAGGAGCAGCGGAGCCGGGGACCCCGGGGTCCCAGACATACAACCCAGAACCCGCGGCGCGGAGAGCGTGGACCACCGGGGAGCAGGAAGACACCAGGCCACCCCATCCCAACGGTAGGACGCCGCCAGCAAGGCAGACAGAGGAGTTAGCGAGGAGGAAAGCGGGCAAATGAGCAAGCGGGCGAGCAAACGGGCGAGCAGCCAGGCGAACCACCACACAGCGCAAGACGACACCCGCGGGGCAGCAAACCCCGGAAAGGGAGCGGGAGTGCCGCACTCCAAGCCGCAGGGAGGCCAAGCACCAGAGCCGAGAAGGCGAGACCAGCAGCAGACCAGCCGACGGACCCCACCAGCCACCAGAAGCCAGACCAGCCACATGCCACCAGAGCTGACGGCGCACCACTCGCGCACCGGAGCCCCAACCCCGACAAGCCCGCAGACAGACCAGGGGAGGCGAAGACACAGACAACGGTCCAGCAGAGCACAAAGAGCAGCGGGGACAAACGCCCAAGCGCCCGGCAGAGCACGACCCCCCAGCAGGCCCGATTAAATGATCTCTTTGTCTTAACTGAGCTCCTGAAATCAAATACATGTGAATGACGTTCTAATTTATTGAAACTGTGGTGGTCCAGACTGACTCAACAGCGCCTCAACTGGTTGCAGCTAAGCGATGCATACATTTTGCCTCATTTGATCAACAATCAATTTCAGGCAATCGATTAATTTTTGTAACTATCCATCCATCCATCCATTTTCTTTACCTCATCCTCATTAGGGTCGCAGGGGCATGCTGGAGCCTATACCATCTGACTTTGGGCGAGAGGCGAGGAACACCGTCGACTAGTCGCCAGCCAATGGCAGGGCACATATAGACAAACAACCATTCACACTCACATTCATACCTATGGACAATTTAGAGTCGCCAATTAACCTAACATGCATGTTTTTGGAATGTGGGAGGAAGCCGGAGTACCCGGAGAAAACCCACGCGCACACGGGGAGAACATGCAAACTCCACACAGAAATGCCCAAGGGAGAATCGAATCCAGGTCTTCCCGATCTCCAGACTGTTCCTGTGTTGGCCAACGTGCTAACCACTAGACCACCGTGTGGCCCAGTAATACCACTGAACTAAACAGCCACTAAACATTCAAAAAAATACATTTGAATATTTAGTTAACCCATTCAAGCCTATATTTAGGAGAGTTGTTTTAGATCATAAGGGTCCTGTCCTTTGTCAAAATTACGAATAAAAAATAAATATGCTGCAACGACTCAGCTAAAGGTAAAGGGGTGTCCATATATCATATCCGAACCGTTAGAGACGCCCGTGTCATTAGCGCAGCTCCAGTCTGAGTCTGCGCAGTGTGAGCTCAACGTCTTTGTGACGTCATTTGACAAGCTAAAAAAAATCCAGGAAGTGATAGCTCTCACTGTTGTTTGTTTGCATTCGGCGGTCCCCCTCCCAACAATGGCGACGTTCATTTCTGTCCCGCTGAAGAAGTCCTCCGAAGTGGACCTGGTGAAGCCGCTGTCCAAATACGTCACGTCCACCTACCCCGCGGGCGACGAGCAGGCGGAGTACATCCGCGCCGTGGAGGAGTTGAACAAGCTCCGCAGGAACGCGCTGGGGAGGCCGCTGGACAAACATGAAAGCTCCCTGGAGATCCTGCTCAGGTAAATCCCAACCTGTTTACCGCACATGTCAACCAGGCGGGTGGTATTCGTTCACTACCCGGCGAACACGACCTGGGTCGCCGGTTCAGTGCCTCGTTAGCTTCCGCCGCACCCCAGATGTATTAGCTTCGTCGAGATGCTAACGCTGGAAGCTAATGAAGCCAACAGGCTGGGAAGTGTCTCATGACTCCTTCAAACATGTCGGAGCCTGTCAAAACTTGCCCAACTCTGCCGCCAGACGCGTTAAACGTTGACTTAGTCGTGTGAGTGAGAAAGAAGGCGTAACTACCTTTGTATGACTGTCATGCTAGCATGATTAGCACCGGCTGGAGGTAAACGTTATCTTTCAATCACGTGACCACAACATATTCGCAAAAAGTCTTTGTTGAAGATCATCATATCACATGACGCTTGTCACCACGCTGCAAAGGAAGACACTTGGGGAAAATGTTAAAAAAATTATTAGAAAATAGGCCCTTTTCCCCCACAGAAATACGTCACACGTCTGACATTTTTAAGATTTTCACCATTCTCTGATGGTCCTGATGGTCCCGCGAAAAGCAGTGATCTACTGTATTTCCTCAATTGCACATATTGAATAAATTCTCTCAAAACAGCTAAAAGTATGCTAACGCAAACATCCGCTCCTCTTTAATGTACAATTGTTTTCCAAGTAGAGAGGACATACAAAAGATAGGGGGAAAAAGAAATGAAAACGTGTATGCCCATAAAGGTTTTACACAGGGGTATCCAAAATGTGGGCCGGGGCCCATTTGTGGCCCGTGGCAGTTTTTTTTTTTTTTTTTTTTTTAGCCCGCGGCACATTAAAAAATATAATTTAACAAAAAAAAGTCAGAAAAAATGGAAAACTCAACAGTAATTTTACAAGAATTAATCCAAAATATTAAGAGAAAAAAGTTGTATTTTTACGAGAATAATAATGTAATATTATGAGGGGAAAAGTACTGTCATGTTAGTAGCAAAAAGTTGAAATATTAAGAGGGTTTATTATATGATGAGAAACAAACAAAAAAAGGTTGTGGAAAAAGTTATGAGAATAAAGTCAAAATATGAGAAATTTTACATGAAGAAAGTTGAAATAGTTGGGAAAAAAAAAAGAAACAACAGCAGAGATGGGGGACAAAACAGCAGTATTTTATGAAAATAAAGTCAAAATATTACAAGAAAAAAGTCAGTCTAACAAGGAAAAAGTTGAAATTTTACCAGAGTAAACTTGTAATATTATGATGAAAAATAATGTAAGTTCAGTGGAAATATTAAAAAAAGCAACAACATTTTTTAAAAGTTTTAATATTATGAGAAACAAACAGCAAAATAAAGTTGTAATTTTTTTTAAAAATAGGATGGGCAAAAAGATTTATTATTATGGGCATGAAGTCAAAATATGAAGCGGAGAACATTTATGTAGATTATATTTGGAAAATGAAAAAAACCTAGCAAAAATGTGGAAAAGGGGAAAAGAGTTAAGATAATAAAGATATAAGATAATAAATAGGCTTTTTTACCTATCATAATTGTACTCCACATATTGATATGCTAAAGGTTTTTAATGTTAGGCGTTATCAGGGAGTTTTGCTTTCTGTGTGATTTTATCATTATTTTGGAGCTGAAAATGTGCCAGATGAGTGAATTTTAATATTTACAGTTTTAAAAAATATATGTTTAGCTCCGCATATCTCCACCTAATAACTCAAATATGTAAACACCGTGAGCAGTAAAGAGGGTGGGAGTGATTTGTGGTCCGTAACCAATTTTGGGTTGTTTTTTTTCGTTGTCTTTATTCAGTATTGAAATGCTTCCTGTCACTTTGATGTTATATATTTATGTTCTATTTGTATGTAGTCCACATGGCTATGCCAGGAGGAATATGACAAAAGTAGCAGTCTGTCATCGTTACGTAAGTAATGCCCTCTCTGCGTTGTTGCTTAACTTGTCGGAGTGGGTTCATAGGTGACTCACTCCAAGCATCGCCCAGCTGACGTGACGTGTCAGCTATGCCAGGCTTTCTCAAGTCAACCTGATTCACCAGTGTTCCAAGTGTCGACTTAAAGACACTTTAGCCCTCTCTTTTTTCTTTTACTCATGTTGTTAGCAAGTCGGTGCGGAATGGAGCGAGGGGAGGCGGAGGCGGGGCTGGCAGGATCACCATGGCAGCCATTGTTTGCTGCAGGTGTTCTTTACGTAAACCAGACGGCACACACCTCATCTCGGCTTTCTGAGAATATGAGAATGGATGTTAGGCTGCGTGAAAGCAGCTATTGTTTCGTGTTTGTCTTTGTCACTTCTTATCAAGTGTCCTCAAGTTCCTCAGATCCCAATACACTTACAGGATGTCATCAATGTGTAAAAAAAAAAAAAAAAAAAAAAAAACAGGCATGCGTGCTTGCACAGTTAATGACGAACGCTATGCAGTGTTGAACACAGGACTGCAACCTATTTGTAGCTACGGTGGGGTGAGATCAGGTGTTCTCAAACGGTCTCAACCTGGGACCCACATTTTCCAATGATCAATAAGTCGCGACCCAAGTCGTTTGTATTTTATTTCATTTCATTTATTCACACTTCTATTCAATTCATTTAAATGTATTTTTATTATTTTTTTACACTTAAGTCATTTTTATTTGTATTACTTTTTGTACTTTTAAGTAATTTTAAGTCACACCAGTGGTTCTCAGCTGGCGGGATTGGGACCCAAAAGTGGGTCACGGATCCATTCTGGGTGCGTTGCAGATAGCAAGTCAAAAACTGCATTAAAATACGTAATATTAAACGCATGTCTGACTTCAAGTGAAATATCTGATTTTGTGCTCTTTCTGATATTTAATTTTATTTTATGCATTATTTCTATGCATGCAGTTACCATGTTCTTCCTCATTTTATTTTTATTTTTTTTAACCTTTTTTTCTTCCTTATTTTCTTGACTAAATGCCGTCACGAATTCCTCCCAAATGCACCTTGGACATGTAAATACACTAGGTCCCCCAACTTACGAACATCCGACTAGCGAACATTCAGAGATACGAACGCAAGCTGACTGGTCTATATTTTCATGTATTTTGCCTTGTAATAACTCCATCGTATTATTATATCATTTTTATTATTGTTTTTTTCATTAATTATCCTGGTTTAATATTACTACAGCATCCAAACTCATATTTACATACATACACATATACTGTATATGTATACACGTACATGTAGTACCTATATCATTGCTAATATTACCTTTTGTTGGACTTACGAACAAATCGACTTGCGAACGGTCGTCTGGAACCAATTGTGTTCATTGGTTGGGGACCTAGTGTATGTCTACTAAGGTTTCAAAAGATGACAGGCGATTTAAAAATAAATACATTTGCTTGGTTTGACTTAAATAAAAGTAGGAAAAAATAGATAGAAAATATTTCTATAAATAAATGACAAAATGGATAGAAAAATAAAAAATGATTTCAATAAGTGTAAAAATAATTAAATAAAACTGACCATAATAAGTGTAAAAAAAATTTTTTTTAAGATTTAAGTGTAAATAATAAAATAAATAAAATGACAATGACTTAAAAGTGTCAAAAAAATAATACAAATAAAAACAACTTTGATAAAACTGTACAAAAAAATAGATGTGTCCAAAAAATCTAATTAAATAAAAATGACTTTAGTGTAAAAAAATAATAATAATAATAATAAATAAATAAAATAGAGGTCTCACAAGATCTCAGTAGATGAAAACGTGATAAGATTTGTCATTCAGAAAAAAAACTTGTCTCGTGGGCACTAGGATTATACGATTATAAATAAATTAATGAATCACACAATTGATGAAAACTAACAGTATAATTTTGCCGGCCTCAATAATATTGTCATGTGCATGTGTGTCTGTTTTCCTCATCTTTCGCCTCCAAACAGGCATGAAGAGGGTTCACTCTGTGTATTGGTTTCAGCACCTTGGCTTTGTTCCATTGAACAACGGCATGAACAGAGTGAGCCCTTTTGTCAGTCAAACAGCCTTTTTATCTTGGTGGGTGGAGGCGGGGCCGCGAGCATACACACACAGTGCAGAAGAATGTAACTTAGTAGAAATTAAAGCAGTAGATTGCAATATATTGTCATATTATATTCTGTTTTATTCTTTAAAATAATGTTAATCTCATCTCGTTTCGTTCTCATAGACCCAATCTCATGTATCGCCTCGTCTCATGAACTGAGTGTCTTGTGACACCCCAAGTAAATAATAATAAAATAAAAATGACTTAAATAAAAGTATGAATAAAATAAAATAAATCAAAAATAAAAATGACTTGAATAAAGTGTAAAAAATAAAAATAAATGAAAATGGCTTAAATAAAAGTGTAACTAATAATACATTGAAAATGACTTCAATGGTAAAAATGAATAAATAAAATAAAAATGCCTGAAAGAAAAGTGGGTCGCGACTTACTGACCATTGTAAAATGTGGGTCCCAGGTTGAGACCATTTGAGAACCCCTGCTCTAAACCACTTGCATCCCAGGAGACGTCTGCCTGTTTTTGCCAAATGTTGCCCTTCTTTGTAAAACGTCTGCCTGTCTCCAGATATTACGACCAGCTGTGCGCCGTGGAGCCCAAGTTTCCCTTCAGTGAAAACCAGGTAATGGATTACACAAGGCACGCATATGATGTGCTTTTCGGACGTGTTCATAACAAAGTGTGTCTTGTGTGTTTGTCTGCAGCTGTGCTTAACCTTCACATGGAAGGATGCCTTCGATAAAGGCTCGCTCTTTGGTGGCTCTGTCAAGCTGGGTAAATGGACTTTGTGTGTTTACAATGTATTGTAATGACAGTACTGAGACCATGTTGGCTCCTGGCAAATCCGTTATTCCCTCTCTCTTGATGAATTATAGAGTTGTTGGACAGCTGAAGATGTCCCACACTGTAAATGGTCGCCTTACATTGCAGAGCTGGTCTGGCGAGGTTTGCTATTGTGTTGAAATATAAAGAAAGGCGTGGGTTTTTTTTGTAAAGGGCAGTTGCATCAAAATGGAAGAAAACAGAAATGAAACAGACCTCCACCAAGGCCCAGTAATCCAAATTTGGATAGTTGCATACCTCCTGCCTCTCACTTTGTCCCGTGTGTGTTGTTCGTGTCGTTGCAGCGTTGGCCAGTCTGGGCTATGAGAAGACGTGTGTGCTGTTCAATGCGGCGGCACTGGCCAGTCAGATTGCCTCCGAGCAGAACCTGGACAACGACGAGGGGCTGAAAAACGCCGCCAAATACTATCAGGTGACTGTCCTGACACACATAAACAGTCCCACTGAAGCCCAGTAGGTGGAGGTACAGCACAAATTACAAAATGCTCACCAACCTCTTGCATGTCACTGCATCACTTGGCCCCAATGCAAGCAGATTGTCATGACCAAAAGTGAAAATAAATGGCATCTTTAGTGAGGTTGTGTTGTTTACGGTGCTACAGCTGGCCAGCGGCGCCTTTGGGCACATCAAGGACACGGTGCTGTCAGCACTCAACAGGGAGCCCACCATGGACATCGCCCCTGAAACAGTGGGCACCCTCAGCATCATCATGCTGGCCCAGGCCCAGGAGGTCTTCTTCCTCAAAGCCACTACAGGTATTCAACCACCCACAACCTTATGGAAAAGGCGAGAGCCAAGCATCGCTATGATTTATTATTACTTCTGTTTTATTTTTTACCCTTTCCTGTTTACATTAAACATGTAGTATCAATACATTTACATCCAGCTCTGCAACAGGAGAGGCTGATATACTCCTTCTGTGGCAGTTTGTATTGAAATGTATTGGTAAGGTCTGAGAGGGGGCATAAAAATAGACAATAGTAACACCAACACTGGACAGTACTTGACTTAAGAAAGGACAGACAGGAACAGACCACAAAAAGCAACAATAACAGGCTACTTCTCACTTTTAAGAGGGGACAAATGGAGAGAAAAGAGAGACCAGACTGCAAAAGGCAAGAATAACAGGCTAGTTTTCATGTTAAGAGGGGACAAACAAAATAAAATAGGTAGCAGAGTGCAAAAAGCAGTGGCAGCACAGGCTAGTTCTCACTAAGAGGGGACATACAGAGATAAATAGGGAACAGACTACAAGAAGCAACAATAACAGGCTAGTTTTCACTTAAGAGGGGACAAACAAAATAAAACAGGCAACAGAGTGCAAAAAGCAGCAGCAGCAGCACAGGGTAGTTCTCACTAAGACGACGGGACAGACAGACAAACCGGAGTACAAAGAGCAATGATAGAAGGCTTGTTCTCACTTTAAGAGGGGACAGGTGGAGCTCAAACAGGGAACAGAGTGCCAAAAGCAGCAGAAACGGAGTTTTAAGAGTGGACAGATGGAGTGAAAAGTTTGGAATGACTTTAGTGTAGAAAGTGCACCAGTAGTTAACCAGAAAATAGAATAGACTGCAACAAGCATCAATAACTGACTAGTTGTCACTTTTAGAGGGGGACATGCAAAGATAAAATGGGAGACAGACTGCAAGAAGCAACAATAAGGCTCGGTCTCACTTTAAGAAGGGACAGACGGAGATCAAATAGGGAAGAGAGTGCAAAAAGCTGCAGAGAGGTAGCCAAGTTGTCAATTTAAGAGTGGACAGACGGAGTGAAAAGTTTGTAATGACTTCAGTGGAGAAGGTACACCAGTAGTTAACCATACGTGGAGCAACATGGCTGACCTTGGGTCACATGCAGCATTTTGAATGAGCCACGGCGGGAAGCAGTTTGGACCCAGACGGCGTCCCACTACTGTCTTTGGCTTCTAATCAAACAAACGTTGGCTTCTCCAGACAGGATGAAGGACGCCGTCATTGCCAAGCTGTCCAATCAGGCCGCAGAGTTCTACGGCGACGCCTTCAAGCAGTGTCAGTACAAAGACAACCTGCCCAAGGTATGCCAAGCAAGGACACACACTTACACACTCTGCTAAGCGCTAATGACAAACTCAACGAGCGCTCGGCTCGGGTATGTGACGGGTTCGTCTTTTACATTGACATCAGTCATTAAGGCAAAGGACAAAGGGCCATGTTCAATGATAAGGGTTTGAACTTTCTGTTGCTCTTTTCCTTCTTGCATGACGATTTTGAGCTGAGATTGTTGTTTTGTCTGCTGTTGCCAGGATACACTCCTTTCTTACGTGTCTTTACGTAGATGTACCTCCATCTACAACAACATAACACTGACTATGCCGGCTGTGTATGTTTATGTTTATGTGGGGACGCCTTTCTGTCACTGGCATCATTATATTTTCTTAGCGCCCGCGCACAAAGACCGAGATGATGCAAGGGCCCTATAGTAGTTACAGTCGTACCTCGCTATATCGCGATTTGATTATCGCTCCCTCGCTATATCACTTTTTTTCCAGAAACTAATTAATAACTGGTGGCTGTTTGGTGGTAGACTATGGTCTATTATTAGTCAAAACATATTGAAATGCAAGTGATACATAGTATTCTGGTCACTAGGCGGCGGTAATGGTGCAAAACATAGCTTGCTAGCTAGCGGCGTTCTCGAGTCCCTGCAGCATAAGAGTTGCAATGTGGTATAAACAATAAATAATAGGAGTGTAAAGGTGACTATAGGGGTGTTATTTCATGTCTACAGTGCTCTAATAATGTGAAAACATTTATTTTAAGGTTTTCTATGCCCTACACTATGAAAATATTCAATTTATTGACGTTGAATTCTATATCGCAGAAATTCATTTATCGCGGTCGTATCTGGAACCAATTGCCCGCTATAAACGAGGGATGACTGTATTTTTATTATATTTTTGAACATAGTTCTTGGTGGTCTTGACACAGTGTCATTTGGATAACCTTTGAACTCATCCTAAATTGCCAGTGACAGAGCAGCGCCCCATCCCTCACTAGATGTGTGAGGACACTCTGGTTTGTGGGACTGTCCACATCTCTGTGTTTCCTCATTGGTCCATTTTCATCTTGGGCTGCTCCTCTGATTGGTTGGTTAGCATTTGGCTGCACGAGGGCAATGACATCTTCAAAAGAAGTCTAACTGTTTACATTGTTATAACTCATTTAGGTAGTGTCATATCGCTCCAAGTCACAACAATATATACCCTGTGGGCAACATGATTAGATACACTTCCACAGGTTGTAGGTGAAGTATTGGCGCCTCCTGCTGAAGGGTTGAACACTCATGGCCTGTTCTGTTTTCTCTCTCGTTGTCTTCCTTTCTTTGTGCATCCCTGGTGGTGGTGTTGCCAATGGTTGTGTGTGTGCTCACCTGTTTTTCCGCCCTCTTTTCTTGGTGTTTTATTCTTTTTTGCACCCCTGCTGGCTGATTTTATTTGGCATTCGTGACTTTACTGGCTGGTGTCTTGTCTTTTTTTTTTTTTTTTTGGCGGACTGCCTTGCTATCATACGTGTGCGTGCGTGTGTGTACACATGTGTTTGTGTGTCTGCTCTGTGTTTGCCTCTCCCTGGTCAGTATTTTTATTTTCAGGAAGTGTTGCCGGTCCTGGCGGCCAAGCACTGCATCATGCAGGCCAACGCCGAGCTGCACCAGAGCATCATTGCCAAGCAGAAGAAGCGCTTCGGGGAGGAGATCGCCCGCCTAGAGGTGCCGCACTTTACACATTGATGCAAAATAAGAGAGAGAACAACAACATGGAACTCATACTAATAAACAAATAAATGAAAATGTAATTACATTTATTTACAGTCATCCCTCGTTTATCACGGTTAATTGGTTCCGGAGCTGACCACACTAAGTGAATTTCTGCCATCCAGTACCACCCTTCCATCTCTGTCGCTTATCCTCATCAGGGTCGCGGGTATGCTGGAGCCTA
This sequence comes from Dunckerocampus dactyliophorus, assembly GCF_027744805.1. Classification (NCBI taxonomy): domain Eukaryota; kingdom Metazoa; phylum Chordata; class Actinopteri; order Syngnathiformes; family Syngnathidae; genus Dunckerocampus; species Dunckerocampus dactyliophorus. The sequence goes on from NC_072838.1 coordinate 3,362,777, forward strand.
TCCCAGCTGACCTGGACTGGTCGCCAACCAATCGCAGGGCACATATAGACAAACAACCATTCACACTCACATTCATATCTATGGACAATTTAGAGTCTCCAATTAACCTAACATGCATGTTTTTGGAATGTGGGAGGAAACCGGAGTACCCGGAGAAAACCCACGCACGCACGGGGAGAACATGCAAACTCCACACAGAGATGCCCAACGGAGATCCATTCAGTACCATTCAATGTTGATCAACTGAATATTTTTGTAGTTAGAGCATAGAAAACCTCTTGATGACTTTCTTCATACAGGGTTTTTACATTATTAGAGCTTGTAGACATGAAATGACACCCCTTTAGTCACCTTTACACTCCTATTATTCTTTGTTTAAGTCACATTGCCCAAAAACGTATCACTTCCACATGGAATGAGAGGAGAACCTATTTTTCATTTGATCTCAGCCATGGCATGTCAGCTCGGCTCTGCTGGCTCAGTAGCCGCTCTCCATGCAGTGTGAGACGTAATGTAATCTAACATCATGTCTCATAGCCTAGGGACCACAATACTACATATAACTTGTATTTCAATATTTTTTTACGAAAAAAAGGTCATAGTCAACCACGAAACAGCCTTCATTTAGTAACAATGGAAAAAACGCAATGTGATGGAACAATATAGCAACCGCCATATAGCGAGGGACGACTGTATATGAATTAAATTTTTTAAAAAGAGTTTTTAAAAATATGCTTTCCTTCGCTTAGCATGCAGCAGAGCTGGTGAAGACGGTGGCGACGCGCTACGACGAGTACGTGAGCGTCAAAGACCTGACGGACAAAATCAACCGAGCCCTCACTGCCGCCAAGAAGGACAACGACTTCATCTACCACGACCGCGTGCCCGAGGTCAAAGACCTGGAGCACATCGGGAAGGCAGCGTTGGTCAAGGCCACTGCCATCACACCGCCGCTCAGCCAGAAATTCGCAGGTATGACCGAGAGATGTCACCCTGTTTTGAAAAACTTTTTTTTGTGCTGTAACTACACATCTTAAAAGCCATTGCCACCAATGAGAAGCTTGAAGGAAGTCATGAACGGAAAAGATGCGGTAAAATACGGTGTTGTACACTTGTGTACATGTACACTTATGGGAAATTAAGACTGACTCATTCAATGATGTCTCCGAGCCAGCCAACCAGGTATAAAGTCTGTCTGTCTGGAAGTGTAGTGTGAGTTTTCAAACTTATAAATTATTTGCACTGAATTTTAAAACTGTGCAAGCAAATTAGGAATTTTTATTCAATGGAATTCTCAGCATAATTTGATGTAAAGGAAGAAAAAAAAAAAAAAGGATAACTACCAAATACATTAACCGCTCATAAGTGAATTTCTGCGAAGTAAGATTCAATATTAATAAATGGAATATTTTCATAGCTATGGCATAGAAAAGCTGTTTATCAAAACCTGTTTCTAAATCTTCTACATCATTGGAGCCCTTAAGACATGAAATAACACTCGTATAGTCACCTTTACATTTGTATTACCCAATATAGTAGATATAATCAGAGAAAATAACGACATACTAGACATAAATAAATAGGGGTGTCACCAGACACCCAACTCGCAAAAACGAGATGATGCACAAGATTGGGTCCACGAGAATGAGGCGAGACACGAATTTAACATTATTTTTCAGGAAAGTACAATGAAAAAGTATGGATAAACGTTTTTTTTTTTTTTTTTATTTAACCAAGTCACAAAACAAAGCAGGTGCGTTTTGAAAAGTTTATTCCACAAATTTATGCTCGAAGATATTATTGGCAACATTTTTGAGACTAAATAAACCACTGTTATGATAATAATAATAATAATAATAACAATAATAATAATGCAGCTCACTGTTTTTTTTCTTATCTACAGGTACTACCCAAAAAATTAGAATATCAAGTAAAAGTTGTTTTATTTTGGCAATAAAACATAAAAGATGAAACCAACAAATTTTATTGAGCCGTTATACGCAAATTGACATTTCTCAAGCAGTTCCTTTTTGTAACTTTGCTGATTAAGATTTTCAGCTTATTAAACCCACAAACCTACAAACTCAGAAAATTAGAATACTGTGAAAAGCTTCATTTTTGTAGGTTCAAAGAGGGGGAGAGACTGCTGATCTGACAGTTGTGCGGAAAACTCATTGACTTGAGAGTCAATGCGAATTGAGAGTTGACAGTGGACAGTCAAGTGGAAGGAAGAAGTGGGGAAGAAAACGGTGTACAAGCCGGAGAGATGACCGCAGGCTGGAGAGGGTGGTCAGGAAAGGGCCATTCAAAAGTGGGGGGAACTTCATAAGGAGTGAAAGGATGCTGGAGTTGTTGCATCAAGAGAAACAACACGCAGGCGGATGCTGGACATGGGCTTTAAATGTCGAATTCCTGTTGTCAAACCTCTCCTCAATAGTAATCAGCACTAGAGGCGCCTTTCATGGGCAAGAGAAAAGAAGGACCGGTCTGTTGCCCAGTGGTCAAAAGTCCTCTTTTCTCATGAGAGCCAGTTTTGCAACTCATTTGGCAACAAAGGTCCCAGAGTCTGGAGGAAACCTGGAGAAGAGCACAGTAGAAGATGCATGAAGTCCAGTGTTAAGTTTCCCCAGTCTGTGATGACTTGGGGATCCATGTCAGCTGCTGGTATTGGTCCTCTGTGCTTCATGAGGTCAAACATAACCGCAGCCGTCTACCAGGACATTTTAGAGCACTTCATGTTTGCTTCAGTGGAACAGATTTATGGAGATGCAGACTTCATCTTCCAGCAGGACTTGCCACCTGTTCACACTGGTAAAAGTACAAAGTCCTGGTTCAACGACCATGGGATTACCATGTTTGATTGGCCTGCAAACTCACCTGACTTGAAGCCCATAGAAAATCTGTGGGTCATTGTCAAGAGAAAACTGTACGAGAAGAGACCAAACAATAAAGAACAGCTAAAGGCCGCAATTGAAGCATGCTGGTCTTCCATAACCCCTGAGATATGCCACAAACTGGTAGCATCCATGCCACGCCGGATAAAGGCAGTTATTCGGGCAAAAGGGCGCCAACCAAGTACTAAAAACAGGTGCAAGAGTTTAGTTTTGGCGGTCTGACATTTTTGTATTTAAAATCCCTTTTTACATTGACCTTATGTAATATTCTAATTTCTGAGTTTTTGAATTTGAGTTTTTTTTAAGCTGCTAGAGCTGATCAGCAAAATCCAAAGAAATCAAAATTTGAAATATATTGATTTGCATATTATTTGTTTATACAGGGTCAGGCAAAATCATCTGACACATTTGTAGGTTAAATAAAAGTAAATAAAATAAAAATAAAGTAAAGAAACAAGAAAGTATTTTTATTTTGGACAAGTACATATAATGCCATTCTGTTTCATTATGTTTTAAAAATGAAATCAGTCAAATGGGATCCATTATTGTCCACACACTCAATGCAGATCCAGTAGCTTTGAAGTTGGTAACCCATAACAAGATGGTGTTTGGAGCTGGTACGGGATCATGTCTACCAAGATTGAAGTGCAAACGGAACGCTCGTTGTTTTGCAGTTACAGATTTGTTTGTTTTGATAAACGTTTCCACAATGAAAGTGCGATGCTCACCAGTCCAATTCATGGCAGCAACTGAAAAAGAAACGAATAACAATGGCATTACAAAGAAACAAAGCAAAATGGCATTATATGAAAAAAATGGCATTATATGTACTTTTCGAAAATAAAAACACTTTTTTGTTTCTTTACTTTGCCTTTTATTTAACCTACAAATGTGTCAGATCATTTTGCCTGACGCTGTATAATATGTCAAATTCACCTTTTAAGTTGAATTGCAGAAATACAACAACCTTTTCAGGATATTCTAATTTTCTGAGTAGTATCTGAGTAGTACCTGTACTTGTCTTTGTCTATTTACGTCAGGGCTGTCGAGCTGTCCTTTGATGTATAATAAACAATTTTTAACAAATTATAATTAAAAATACAACATTAACATACATCATACATCTTTTGAAAGACAAATCTTTGTGTTTTAGCTTTTTCAAGTTAAATTATGCCTTTTTGCTCTATTATATTGTTATTATTTTATTTTATTTCCACAATGAGCCTCGTTACACAGATGGCCCCTGCACCACGCTTTGGACACCCATGTGTGTTTTGCCAGGAGGGAGAGCGTGTCCAAGCTCTGCCTTCTTGGCTCTGTTGGTCAAGGTTGTGGAGGGTTTTCACAGCTTTCAGATGTGCATTGCACGTCGTTACGGAGGTGGCGCTCACTCCCGCTCGGCGGATACTTCACCTTTGTTGATGGCTTGTATTTAATTACTGAATAAATGCATGACGCAAGAAACACTTAAATACGCACCCATACTTGCTAAAGATAGCAATCATGTTGCTAAATTGTCAACACGGATTTCTTCTATGTTTGAGGTGTGTTATGAAACAGATGATCGCGGTACTTGAAAGTTGGCGCTTAGCCAAATGCAATGACCATTAATGGAATCGCTCAGTGATTAAGGGTGCAGACAGGTCCAAACATCTACATGGGTTCATCTGACAAATCTTTGCGTAAAATTGATCAAATGTAGAATTACTACAGCTGCTGCTTGGACATCAACAAGTCGCAAGCAGCTGTTTAACGCAGATGGGGAAAAATAAAAAGAGCCACACGTTACTGATTGACGCTAGCGCTGTGAACACCGAGGTAGTTTGGATTGCAAGGTGTGCCTAAAGCACTTAATGTGCACTTTCCATAATGCCTTGCACACCGCCACTTCCATTTTACTGTATTATCATTCAGAGTAGCCACGCCATAGTTCAGTCTGATTGGCTTCTGCCTGCCTTGTTATGATACGGCTTTTCTCGTCACGTATTGACAACCCTATAAGATATCGTAGACTCGCATGTTGGCAGGTTCTTGTTTTTTGGAGTAAATAAGCTATGTAAGACGTAAATAAAACTCCTGCTTGAACAGTGGCACAGTAAATGTGTTCTCTAGGGAGTCTTCGTGAGGAGTCTAGTGCCTGTCTCACCGAACACCGGACATCTAGTGGCCCACGTAGAATAAAGTACTACAGTCACAATTCCAATGCTCCTTCTGCCTTGTATTTGTATTTTAGTACATTTTAATTCATTTAGACATTTTTATGCTTGAAAATGCTTCATTTAGGCCAAGAACAATTTACTTAAATATGCTTTTTTTTTTTTTTTTTTTTTTTTTTTTTTTTACTAATAATCAGCCATATTCAACCACGAAACATCATTTATTAATTCATTTTTCAAAAACCACAATGTAGCGAGGGGATGATAATCAAACTGCAATCTTGCGGGGGATCACTGTACTTCCAAATACACAATATTTTTATTGTGGTCAAGTGAAATAATAGATGTAAAAAGTGAAGGAAATATGGAGGATGTTAGTTTTAATGCAAATGTATTCTTTCCTTACTTCAGATGTGTTTGAGAAGATGGTTCCCATGGCGGTGCAGCAGTCCATTGGTGTGTACGGCCAGCGGAAGGCAGACACGGTCAACAGACTGGTGGGCACCATGAGGGAAGCCACCAATCTCTGCAACGGGTAACTAACGCCGCCAGCTCTCCTGACACCACTGCACCTTTATTTGATCGCAAGTGAGGTTTTATCGTCAACTTTCCACCAGCGTGTTGGCGTCCCTCAACCTGCCGGCAGCTCTGGAGGATCTATCAGGAGACGCCGTCCCGCAGTCCATCGCTGAGAAATCCAGATCCATCGTGCAGCAGGGGGGGCTGCAGAGCATCGAGCAGCTGATCAAAGATTTGCCTGAGCTGTTGACCCGCAACAGAGAGATTCTGGATGAGGTGAGAATCAGATGTACTTTTTATGACGGCACTAGCAAACATGTTGTCATGACAAAGTAGCATGTAATGCCATTTAGGAAGTGAGCTCGCTTGGGTATTTGGAATGCAAAAATATGGAAAAACTCCTAATAATCCTTAATGGCTGGAATCCCGGATCAGGATCTTCATTAAAGATCTAATCCTCTAATCTTTGGGCCAAGGACTGCGCGTCCGCTATCGTCAGCCAAGTCGTTATTCCAACATCTTGCTGATAAACACGCAAGGCAGACGGCGGGAAAGACATGAAGCGTATCGTGCTTCCAAGTTTGTTAGCAAACTGGAAAGCGTCCATACACATAAAAAAATAAAAAAATTCTCCCCTAAAGTAGTGGTTATTGATGTAAGAAGACAAAGAGCTCCTCTGTCATCAGGAGAACAGAAAAGGATGAATCCGCCAGCCAAGTTGCCGGGCAGAATTGGTGCAAAACTGCGAGTCGTGATGGTTTGAAGATGCCGTGAAAAATTCAGCAAAAAAACACAGTTGATTCAAGTTGAATTGTTAAAAAAAAAAAAAAAAAAGGTTGGTTTGTTTTAAAGGCGCTGAAGATGCTGGATGATGAAGAGACAACAGACAACGAGCTGAGAGCCAAATTCAACCAGCGCTGGAACAGGACCCCCTCTGGAGACCTCTACAAGCCTCTCCGTGCAGGTGCTCTTTGCTCTATGGACCGCTTTCTTTTGCCTCGTTAGGTCTCACCTCCGCATCCTGTCTTAGAGGGCACCAACTTCCGCAGCGTCCTGGACAAGGCAATGCAGGCGGACCAGGTGGTGAAAGACCGCTACAACACCCACTGTGAAATGATCGCTCTGCTGTGCAAACCCGAGAGTGAGCTCCACGCCGCCCTGCCATCCGCCAACCCCACCAAGACACTGCAGGGCAGCGAGGTCTGTATCGGGTCATATAGTCGGGGAGGCCCACGGCTGATGTGTCGCTCTGTCCCATTGACGGTTGTCGTCTGCGGCGCAGGTCGTGAACGTGCTGCGCTCTCAGCTGACCCAGCTGGACGACGTGAAGAAGGAGCGCGAGGCTCTGGAGGCAGAGATCAAGGGGGTGGTGTTTGACATGTCCACCACCTTCCTGACGGCGCTCGCCAAGGACGGTGCCATCAATGAGGAGCAGCTGTCGGTATCGCAGCTCGATCAGCTCTATGGCGAACACAACCAGAGAGTGCAGGCTAGCCTCCGCAAGCAGGAGGAGCTGCTGGGGCAGATTCAGGTAACCGCAGGATGGCCTCTCTTTCGAGACCCAGCTCATGTTGCAGAGTTGCCGTATCATAGCGATCCATACAAACTAGGGAAAGACGGATACCAACCTTTTTTTTCTCCTTTTTTGTTATAGTAATAGATTAGTACGCATGTATAGTAATCCCTCGTTTATCCCGGTTAATTGGTTCCGGACCAGAACGTGATCAGTGAATTTCCACAAAGTAGGATTCACTATTAATAAACAAAATGTTTTCGTAATTAGAGCATAGGAAACCTGTTTATGACTTTCTAAGTACGGGTTTTAACTAGGATGAGCCGGATCGCAGATAATCCATCTTTTCCGAGTACAAGCATGAAACGAGTACTGCTCGTCATTATCCGTAATCGTGATGAAGAAAAATCCTCATTGGGTAACTACTTATGTATTCACTCTTCACGCTCTATGACTGGCCAGTCACACACAGCAACCACCACTCCCTCGACAGACTCAGCCAGAGAGAGGAGTACGAGGTGCATTTGACAAGACAGTTAAAAACTGCTCGTGTCCCCTCCACTCCGGACAGGTTTTTTTTTAGGTTTTCCTCAGCTCAGCTTGTATCTAAAGTTACATACGTGGTGCATTTGACGAGACAGAGCTGTAAACGGCTCATGTTGCGTCGGTCACTGCTCAGTTTTTTTTTTTTTTTTTTTTTTTTTCATTTGCTTGCTTGTAATTTATCTGGTGATAGAAAGTCAGTTGGAAAACTTTGCTCATAGTACTGAATGCGGTGCTTTTGAGAAAACTACAGTGAACAACGCTGACAGATTATTTCCGTGTGCCATCACTGGATGTTTGCATGAATCGCCAACTTCAAACAGATCATTAAAAAAGAATGAACTAATAAAGTCTTACAGATCACTTACACACATACACAGTACACGTATAGCTGAATGATAAACAATAAATATAGCAACTTATGATCAATCCATGTCAATTTTAGACTTCAAATAATGGACTGATTTAAGCCCCACCCACTTCCAGTTTATACCCTGCCCACTCAGAGGACAGATACAGATAATTTAGTTGGGTGAACAGACAGAGATAGTGGTGTACTCGCTCATCACTAGTTTTAACATTATTAGAACCCCCTAGACATGAAATGACACCTCAATAGTCACTTTAACACGCTATTATTCTTTGGTTACATCACATTGCGCAGGCTACGGGATCACTGCAGGGATAAAAGAACCTTTTTTTACCCCACTCGATCTCAGCCTTGGCATGTCCGTCGGGCTCTGCTGGCTCAGTAGCCAAACTCCATGCAGTAAGAAAGGTCATGTAATCTAACGTCATGTCTCATAACATTACTGATGCCTAGTGACCACAATGCTACATATAACTTGTCTTTCAATATTTTTTTAATAACAATAGGCCATAGTCCACAAAACAGCCATCATTTATTAATTCTTTTTTGAAAAAGTGAGGGAGCAATATTTGAAGCGCGATACAGCGAGGAGCGACTGTACATTCGAACCCTGTGAGTAATTGATACATCCATTAAAATGTTTATTTTTGACACATGGCTGGCTCCTCCCGCTCCAAACCCTCCTGATAGCCTGATGTTTGTCTTGTCCTCCGATACCTGATCATTTACAATAAAAGTGACTACTGTTATTATTAGATAAGATTCAGCTCCAGAACCCTCCCCTTCGCTCTTGAATTTCCTTTGTTCACTCGCCACACAATACAGCTTTAAGCCCTGAATATGCCTCACACACTTATTCAACACATTTTAAGTGTAAAATGTATAGCTACTCTCCGCTAATGATAATGATAATGTAAGATGATCCATGCGTCTCAAAGCAACTTTGGTGCGTTCAGCCGGTTACCGGTTTCAAGGTATACCACGGTATGAAAAAGTCACGGTTTCAAAACCACAAAAATTGTGCGTCATACCGTTTCTACGATATGAGAGAAAGTAGAGGTCCGGCGTGGCCACTGCATGGAAATACTTTGTCACGTCCTGTGTTATTCCTCTCAGTCGGAACCGGGCTTCGATGCGTTGAAACCACAGGCGTGTACTGTGTTGCCATACGTCAGGCATAGATAGCACAGCCGGTGTTAGCTGTCTCGTTTGCATTGAGTGCCGTTACGGCCACGCTGTTGAAAGTGGACATATTGCTCACATGGAGGGTCACCAAATGGAGATATGGTATAAAGTGTTTATTCTCCACTGAACAACAAGCAAGAACCACGTAACAACGTCTCAGTTGCTAACAACAATCACCCATCCATCGATCTTCCATGCTGGACTTTGGGCTAGACACCCTGGACTGGTCGCCAGACAATCGCAGGGCACATATAGACAAACAACCATTCACATTCAGTCTCCAATTAATCTAACATGTATGTTTTTTTAAAACCCACGCACGCATGGGGAGAACATGCAAACTCCTCACAGACATGCCCAAGCGGAGATTCAAACCCAGATCTTCCTGATCTCCTGGCTGTGTGGCAACATGTTAACCACTAGGCCACCATGCCGCCTAGTGGTCATGTGACCCAGAAACAGAAGTTTGTGGAAAAGTGTGACCTGCCACTATGAAATAATATTGTAACATTATGAGTTTTTTAAAAATGTATATATTTGTTGTGACCTCCTTTGGTGACTTGATTGCATTAATTTGCTTTTTTTTTTTCTTTTTTTACTAAGAAAATATCTGTTGTTGTAACTTGTGTTGCAGGATTAGCCACAGTAGACTGTATTAAGAACTGCATTTTATTTATTTAGAAAGAATTCAGTTATTTTTTGGTTATTTACTTGAAATACATATGTTCCACTTTCTGGGCCGCACGGTAGCCTAGTGGTTAGCATGTTGGCCACACGGTCAGGGAATCGGGAAGATCTGGGTTCGAGTCTCTGTTGGGCATCTCTGTGTGGCGTTTGCATGTTCTCCCCGTGGGTTTTCTCCGAGTACTCCGGTTTCCTTCCACATTCCAAAAACATGCATGTTAGGTTAATTGGTGACTCTAAATTGTCCATAGGTGTGAATGATTGTTTGTCTATATGTGCCCTGCCATTGACTGGCTACTAGTCCAGGGTGTACCCCGCCTCTCCCGCGAAGTCAGCTGGCATAGGCTCCAGCATACCCACGACCCTAATGAGGATAAGAAGCATAGAAAATGGATGGATGTTCCACTTTCATCGTGTTATTCATATGGTTTAAAAATGACTGATTTGAGTCTTTTCAATAAAGATATTTCAAAATAACTCATTTTAGAGCTGTAATTACAATACCGTGAAACCATCAAACCGTGATATTTTTGCCCAAGGTTATCATACCGTAACAATCTCATACTGGGCCGGGCCTATCGTTCAAGGACGGCCGAACAAAGTGCAAAATCTCAACGCTTGAAGAAAAAATATTTATGAAATCATAAAGACCAAGAATTTTTTTAATTGGGGGGGGGGTTAACAGTGGTACATGTATGCTGTACATTTGACCCTGTATTATCACATATATAAATCATTACTGACTTATGGTGTGTTGTGTTGTTGTGTTTTTTTTCATTCATTTTTTGGCCAAAAATCTGCGATTTTACAGGGTGAATGTGTGGGGATCCACTGTATAAGATTTTGGACAGTGTCTTTCTAGCTTCAGTCTTTCAGTGTTGCTACAACAGAACTTCTGAGGCACTGCAGCTCATCTTTGTGTTTGTCATAACTGTCAGCCTAAAATGCACTTTGTAGTTTAATGGCGTGTGAAAAGAGGTTTTCTGGGATTGAACGCACATCCTTCTTCCAGACATCCCATCAGGAATTCAGCAGCCTGAAGCAGTCCAACACGGAGGCCAACCAGAGGGAGGAGGTCCTAAAGAAGCTGGCCTCGGCCCACGACAGCTATGTGGAGATCAGCAGCAATCTGCGCGAGGGCACCAAGGTTCTCCCTATCCTTTTCGCCAGCATGCCTAGTCAGGTTGCGGGCCTGCTGCTTTATTCTTTGTCGTCTTCTCCCTCAGTTCTACAACGACCTGACTGAGATCCTGCTCAAGTTCCAGAACAAATGCTGCGACATTGTTTTTGCTCGCAAGACCGAGCGGGATGAACTTCTCAAGTGAGCTCATAAATGGTTGTAGAAGGTGCTAGTCCGGAGACTCTCAGTGTGATATGTTTTATTGCAGGGAGCTACAGCAGAGTATCGCCCGGGAGCCCAGCGCCCCCTCTTTTAACGTCCCCGCCTATCAGAGTTCCCCCGCCATACCCCCAGGCGGCCCCACTCCGGCACCCAGGACCGTATTTGTAAGCAAAACCCAACTCCACACCCTGACATGCCCGCTTTGGTTCATCACTCTTCTCTGGTCTGTCTTGTTTTTGCAGACCCAGCAGACGCCCCAGCAGACGCCCCAGCAGACCCAGGCAAAGTCTCAACCCCCGGCCAGGCCCCCTCCACCCAGCTTCACGCCACAGCCCGCCTCCCCCATCCCACCTGCGGGCACGCCCACCAGCAACCCGCCGGCGGTGGCCCCGCCCTCCCAAGCCCAGGGACCCCCTTACCCAACCTACCAGGGGTACCCACAGTGAGTGGACTTTGTATTGTCATTAAATGTGTGATGGATTGCGGTTGAGCTACATAAACAGTGTGACATCATAGTGATGGTGCTATTTATTTATGTCTAGCTCCACCCTTTTCAGGGTGCATTCGCACTCATGTTTGGCCCCGTTAAAACCTACCTTTTCAATCAAAGCAGCAGTGGCTCATTTTGGTACCCTCATGGCTGTTCACGATGGAAGCGCTTGATGCTAACCACCATGATGTATGTCCGTGCAGGTACTTCCAGATGCCGATGGGCTACAACCCGTATGCCTACGGCCAGTACAATGTGCCCTACATGCCCTACCAGGCTACTCCAGGCCAGGCGGGCTATCCGGGCGGCCCCCCACCCGCACAGGGCTACCCCGGCTACCCCCCGCAACCCTCCCAGCAGCAGCAGCAGCCCTACTTCCCTCAGCAATAAGCGCACGTGTAAAATACCAAATCACACAATGACAACACCCTGCTGTCTCCCAGCAATAACACTTTTAGTTTTTCAATGCTTTCACTTTTATATTTGTCCTCTTCAAAGCACTTTTCCACAAACCATCCCATCTTTGATTCTCCCCGTTTTTTTTCCTTCTCATTTTCTTATTGCTGAATTGCTGTATTTTACCCTACAGAATATCCCAGGCTGGACCGCTGCCCATCCTCTCTGCCCACGCCCCCTTCAACTTATCAGCTATTTTTATAATTAAGCCAAACAAATCTTGCAGATGTACAAACATTTAGAAAGGAAAAAAAGAATGGCCTAGAGGTTGTTTTCTAACAGAGGTGACTGTGCCGCTCTCTTCTCTCCTCCTCCCGCGAATGTCTGACCTATCGACCATGTTCCAATCACAGGCTGTACAAGTATGTTATAAATAATATATGTATAAAACAATACTTTGCTGTCTTCTTTTGCTCCTCTCAATCCTGATAAGCAAACGTCCAGAGTGATATCTAACATCGCCACAAGGTGGCAGTGCTGCAGCAGGCCGACTAATCGGGCGCCTCTTGACCTTCCGAGCGCCCGAGGGTGGGCGCACCCCGTTTTAAATGACATGCAAATTGCGTCCCCGCGAGGTCTCCATCTCATCTCGTCGCCCCTTCCCTGTAGGTGATTCCCACCGCAAGCAGATTTCATCCCCAGATATTTATTCAGTGTCAAGAGACGCTAATGATTTTGTGTGTGTGTCTGTGTGTGTTGGAGAGAGGCAGATGGCAGCGCAGTGTGACGTCTGGATGGATGCATGGAGATGTTGGCAGGGAGCTGCTGGTCGCCTGCCTGCATCCATCACTTGCACCGCTCCATTTTCCCTCCTCTTTCTCCTGCGCCACGTCTAATCTGTCGCAAAGCGGGCGCCATATTTCATCCACGCAGCATCTTTTGGCCACCCCTCCTATCTCTTCTTTGTCTTGTTTTGTTGACAGCCGAGTTGTCATCAGCGGTCAGTCTCTCCTGGTTCATAAATGTCTCCTTGCATCACGTCATCCTCCTGTGTGTGTGTGTGTGTGTGTGTCTACTTTTAATCTAATCGAGCAGGCCGCATGTCCTCGTGGAAATGACACAACACACATTCATGCGTACACTACAGCATCATGTTGTTGTCAAAGCCAATTGTAGCCCACGGCATGTTTATGGAAGGTGTCTCATGGCGCATAATTTTAACAAGATGTTCAGCAGCAAGGAGTGTCACATTTTAATTGGTCTGCAAAGCGAATAAAAGCGCAGAATGTGGCGCGCCGCTGACAGGTATTAATTACCTTATGTTTAATGGATCCCAAAAGCACAGCTTGGCCGTATTCTTTTGTATTAATTTTTTTTAAGTTTTTTAGCAGTGATTTTTCTTCACATAGTGAGATGGGTTTTTAAAAATATACAGACTACACCAGAAGCACTGCACTAGATTAGCATCAGCATGCTATGGGATAGCAAGCCACAACAAGAGGTAATGTATGTGGCTTAATTAAACTTAGATGTGAAAATATAGTCAAAAGTTTCTATGTGTACATGTAGATGAATTCAACTGAAATATGAATACATATTCAAAGTTTTTACATTGTTGACAAACTGCAATGTGTCTGTGGCTCAGCTAGTTAGCAATAATGGCCTCCCCGTTCGGGCTCCCAATTGTGACGTCAAGATGTCGGAAATGGCCGCCACAGACGACCGCTGCACAAATCATTTGAGGACATTTTAATTATGCAGTTAAGCTGCTTTATCACAACTAAGATGAGTTACATATCTGCTTTAAATATTTGCTGTTATTACTTTAATTGTAGACAAGCCGTTTTGTGTTGCCTCGTGGCTAAGCTAGTTAGCGTTAATGGCCGTCCCGCTCTTTTTTTCGCTCCCCCATTGACATAGGCCGCATAGTGGGTTTGTCCACTGCTGCGATACGTCAGCGTCGCCGCCATATTGGATGTGTCAAGACTGCGGTGTAAATGAAGTCAATTTACTTACTTACATAAAGCGCCTTTCTACAAAGAAATTGAACGCCTCTCTTTACACACGTAATATATTTTGTGGTGGAAAACAATGTATTTGGTCTATATTCTCAGATGGCTAAGATAAGAACTTTATTGATCGCACACAGTCATAATTCACATTACATCAGCTATAGAGCACAAAGTAGTGCAGAAAAACTACACAGTATATATGTACAGTAGCTTTAATGCAATATACTTTTCATTTTTCTTGAGTAACAATACTCTTAAGTGAGTACAGTTGTTTTGTTGGCTACCCCACCCACTTCTAGATAATGTATTACATATTTTATATAAGAATGCATTTGTGTTTTTTGTCCCTTGTTTTATGACTATATATATCTTGTTATTTTTATAAAGATTTATTTTTAGTTAAAGGGGTATCGTTTAAAATACATTAATTTGCTGATTATTTTTGATAAAGTTAATGTTCTTGTTTTATATTCTCATTTTATTGCATTAAAAACTACTACATATTGTTAGCCATCCGAGAAGATCAAATACATTGTTTTTTCCCAAGTATATTAGTGCGTGTGTGAATGTGTAAACGAGAGGCATTAACTTAAAATTTCTTTCAAGAAAGGTGCTTTATGAAAGTAAGTACTTGCATTCATTTACAGTGCAGCCTTGACACATCCAATATGGCGGCGATGTTGACGTGCGACTCAGCGCTCGATGCGGCGTTTATGTTTATCTATGCGCGCTCCTATTTGTGACATTTTAAGAGGGCGGAAACGGCCGCCATAAACGACGGCTGCACAAATCACCAAGATGACATTTTAATTATGCAGTTATGCTGCTTTAGTCACAACTAAGGTGAGTTAAATATAAGCTTTAAATATTTGCTGTTATTACTTTTAATTGCATACAAACCGAAATGTGTTACCTCGCAGCTAAGCCAGTTAGCAAAATGGCCGCCCCACTCTTTTTTTCGCCCTCTCATTTGTGATGTTTCAAGATGGCTGAAATAGCCGCCATAAATGACGGCTGCACAAATCATCAAGATGACCATTTAATTAAGCTTTTAGGCTGCTTTAGTGACAACTAATATGAGTTAAATATGAGCTTTAGATATCTGCTGTGAAACGACGTTAGCAAGACTGTATGCTAAATAAAAGGAAACTATTGATTTAAGTGTTCAAAATGTGAAAATAAGATATTTTTGCTAATAAGACCTACACAGTTATTAAAAATGAATTGTTTGCCTGTGGGTCGTGAAATGTGTAGAAAAGTGACTGCAAGGTCCAGCTAAGCACAGTGTGATTTAAGGTGAGTCCGGTACATCTGGAAGCTCTGATTTGCATTCTTTTTTGTTATTATTTTCGAGCGATTTGATGGGGCAAGTGCACAAAGAAGCTCACCCCCTTTAAGAGGCTGGTGTCTTCCAGCTTACCTCATGTAACTTCCTGTGCAGCATCACGCACAAACAAGCTTCTAACTGGCAAGTCTGATGCTCATTTTGAGGTGTAATTTCACTAGTGATGTGTGGATCGATCCTGAAATATCAATATCTCACATACCAGGTCTTTATGTGCTAAAATCGATTCTCAAATCAAAATATCGATACTTTTGGTACTTCAGTCATTTGAGGTAATGTTTGTCTGTTGAAACGATGACCGATCGTAAACGGAGCCTTGTGTGAATTGTGAATAGAGTTTCCATTGTTATAGTAGTTCTTATGTAATAAGTAATCATTTATGTTAATGGTTTTATTATTATTATTTTTTTAGATAGTAAAATGCAATTTTCACACATTTCATATGATTTTGTCCTCTGTTTTTTCTGTTACTTGGCCATATTGGAAATCACCCCACTGCCTTGATATGTATTCCGGGGGTTAAAGTAAATACATTTCTTTAATTATTAAAGTATTTATTTAATTTAATAATTTATGTAATCAGTAAGTGAATTAAATGTGTTGCATTCTTTATGCTACGATATGAAATTCACAACTTATTAAAATAACACATTAGGTGAATTGTATCGTATCGGTATTGCTGATACCAGAATTTTACTCAGTATCGTATCGGAAGGGGGCACATTCTTAACTGTGACAAGTGTAAAAAGAAGTGAAGCACTGCTAAAGGTAAAGAATATGTGCGGTTTAGTGTGAAGTATTGTGATGTGTTCAGCAGCGTTATAATCAAATGTGCATCACAACTGATGACGCAACCGTTTTTTGTTAAATTGGTTGATTCGTTGCATCCTGAAGCAATTTTCACATAAATTAAAGATACCGTTAGTGTTTTGGGGGGGGGGGGGGGGGGGGGGGGGGGGGGGGGGTGCAGCTCATCGACATCATCTCACGGCGTTTTCGAGCAAATCTGCAGAGTGCGACTTTCTTTGTGTGTTTGACGCCACAAAGTGAGAAATGTGAGCGAGAGAGGGAAAAGCGAGGCGCGGCGCGTTGATGGGTGTTAATTTGACGAGTGTGCCAGGATATCATCAGCGCTTGCTTGGCTGATCATTTTTGCTCAGCTAAAGCATCTCTCTCGCCCTGGTGGTAGGCTTCACCCCCCCCCAGTCCCCCCTGCACCACCACCACCAGCACCCAACCCATAGGAGCGAGATGCTTGAAATAGCTGTGATTGACAGGTATGGAGACGCAGTTACTATAACAACTACCTCCTGGCTCTCTCGCTCTCTCTCTCTCTCTCGCTCAGCCTCCACCACCACCTCTTCTTCCTTTTTTATTTTCTTCCAGCAGCTCTCCTTTTCACCCCCACCACAAAGATGTGTGGGAGTGTAGGAAGGAAAGTGATGATGAAGACTGCAGTATTCCTGAGATGTTTGTGTTGCAGCATCCATTGCATGTAACCTGTGTAGGACATGAAACCTGTACTTACACAAAAAAAGCAACCTCAATTACACACGCTTCTTCTTTTTCTTCTTTGCTTTTACAGTATATACACGTCTCTTTATTTGCTCTTTTTATGCTTTATGTACACTGTTTTTTTTTTGTTTTTTTCATTTTCTTCTTCTTCATTTCTGTATTATTTTGGTTTTCTGTGCACTTCTTATTTTTATATACACCTTTCTCATTTTTTTCTCATTTTCTGTTTCATATACGCTTCTCATTTTTGGTTTTATCTACACTTCTCATTTTTCTCATATTCTGTTTTACATCCACGTATCATTTTTTGGGTTTTATATACAGCACTTTCACTTTCACTTTTTTCCCTCATTTTCAAATATTACATTTCATTTGTATTCCAGTTTACATTTTAGCAATCTCAAAGTGCTACAGAGTAAAAAAAAAAAAGAGGTTTATAAACAAAGCAGGGGTATAGTTGTTAAATCAAAATTAAAACTAAACCTATACACAATATTTTAAAAATGCATTTTTAAAATGGGTTTTTAGGTCTCGTTTTAAAACTTCTACAGTCTGCGGGGCCCTTGGGTGGGCAGGAGGGCATCCCACAGCCTTGGAGCCGCAGAGGAGAAAGCCCGGTCGCCCATGGTCTGGTTCTGGGAACCTGAAGGCTGTTTTTGGTTGTAGACTAGGGGTGCATAAGAAAGCCTGGGGGGTGAGGAGTTCCTAAAGATACTGGGGGGCATGTCCATCAGTGGTGGGAATCTCTGGCCACCTCACGATTCGATGTGATTCAGAGGCCTGCGATGTGATGATAAAATGATTAGCGATGCATCTCAATACATTTTACTCTATATATACATTTTTCTATATATAATTTCGTTTTACTCAGTGTGTACTACTAAAATAAAGCATATTTGTAGTTAAAATAAACATGAAACACATGAATTGACTTCCATTATCTTTTAATAATTGGACGTTTACATCCACCAACATACTGTATTTCCCATTGCACAGAAGCAGCATGTATAAAAGTTACAAACTTCAGCATATTATATCTGGGTTCCAATGTGCGCATCAGAGCACGAAAGCCCTGCTTCTCAACAACCAAATACGGCCGCATACGGCCTTCGCAATAAAAGTGTTTCAAGCAGAAACACTTTTCTGAGTTTGGTGGAAAAGTAGTTATCACCTTTTATATACACCTGTAGATACCCCTTTTTATATACACTCTTCTCATTTTCTGTTGTATATATGCTTCTCTTTTTTTGGTTTTGTATACGTTCTTCTTATTGTTTTCTCATTTTCTGTTTTTTGTATCTTCTCTTTTTTTTCTCTTCTTCTTTTACATACACTTCTCACTTTTTTAGTTTGAAATTCAACCTTTTCATTTATTCCCCTCATTTTCTGTTTTATGTACACCTCTTTTTTTGTTTGATTTTTTTGGTTTTATTTACAGTGTTCCCTCGCTCAATCGCGGTGCACCTTTCGCAGACTAGCTGTTTCGCAAAGTTTTTTAGTGCAATTTTAGTGCTTTTAAAAAAATATATTTTTTATTTTTTTTACAGCACATGACCACTGTTACAGGCCACGCCTGGCCCCTTTAAGAAGAATTGCATTGTGGGAAGTTAAGTGTTGTAGTTCTGTGCTTTAGCACAAGCAGCGGTGTCTCTATTCTCTCTCTTTTGTCTGCACCGCCCATTGTCTTCTGCGTTCTGATTGGCTATAGACCATTGGCAATCAATCTTCTTTGTGCTGTCTCTTGTTGAGGCATGGCTACCAAACTAGCGAACCGTGTGAGCTGCTTGTTAACCGCCCATACTGTAAACAATAGAAGAAACAGAAGAAGCTAACCATGTGTGACTCTGAAAGCTGTATGGTTGCAAGTTTTCTCCCCGAGAAAACCCACAATGTCGATGAAGCGTTCTGCACCCAAAAGGCAGAGGAAGCCAGCCATCACAAAAAAAGTTGGACTTCTGGACTTGCTGAAGGAATGTAGAAGTTACGCGGCTGTAGGGCGCCATTACGGAATACTGTAAATTAATCTTTGGTTCATGGAGGACGTGGAGGAGGAGAAAATATGACAACAGGAGCAATATGTTTTAACAAGGATACAAAAACGGTACAGCCGCATGCGCCAGGACGAATAGGAACATCAGAGGAGTGAAATACGCGTGAGTCACTTATTAACCTCTTGTGTCCAATCTAGTAGGTTGATCATTAAAATTCAAACAACATTTGAACTGTGAGAGTGTTTAAAGTCAAATAAACTCTGTATAACAGGGGAAGTGTATATCACACTTCTCCCTGGCAGAGTAAATCTGTTGAGCCCTTGAGGGCATTTAGATCCACAATTCTATCTTCTTTAAAGGCTGGACAGGACAGGACAGGGAAAAAAAAGAGAGTGATTAAAGGGAGAGTTCGGATTTTTGACATGAAGCTGTCCCCATCAGCAGTGGACTGTTTCAACAGTGGTTTGCCCCCTTATATGGTCCCGCGAGTCCAGTTCTGGTTGGATATCTGGAGTTCTGCTTAGTTGCTGGGTCATTTAAGTAAAGAGTTTGGCATCTCAAAACAATATGAGATGCCAAAAGAGTGTTTGCATCATAAAGATGCCTCCTCAACATAAATCAGACCTTACAAATCGCTCAGTGTTCTATTTATCTCTCACCGTGTCCCTGCGCACATGCGCCTCTCTATTCGTGTGTATGTGATGAAGACGCTCGCATCTTCTTCCGCTGTGGAACACACACAAACAAGATGGCCGCGGTGCTTCGTTGCAGATGAAGATGTGAGTCAAATGACCCAGCAACTGAGAAGAACTACGTTCCTCGTCACGGAAATCCAACCAGAACTGGTCTCGTGGAACAAAATGGGGGTGGGGGTAAGTCACCGTTGATATGGTCCGCTGATGATGGGGACGTTATACAAAATCATGTCAACAAATGGGAACTATCCCTTTAAACAAGAGAGAAATGTGAGAAAATGTTAATGCCCGTCTGAGAAAAGTGTATGGTGGGGGTTTTTACAGCCTTAAAACAAATATAATAATTGTAAAACTATAAAGTTGGCTGCTTCGGATTTCACTTATTGCGGGCTATTTTGGGAACCTATCCCAACCTGTCCCCCGCGATAAACAAGGGAACACTGTACACCCTTCTCATTTTTTCTATACACTTCTCTTTTTTTTCATTTTATATATACCCTTCTCATTTGTTTCTTATTTTTTGTTTTATGTACACTTCTCTGTTTTTTTGCTTTTCAATACAACCTTCTGTATTTTTTTATAGATGCTTCTCTTTTTTTGGTTTTCTATATAATTTTTTTCCTCATTGTTTTGGTGTAGGGCTGCACGGTGGCCTAGTGGCTAGCGTGTTGGCCACACAGTCAGGAGATAGGGAAGATCTGGGTGGAGTTTGGAGTTTGTTGAGTTTGCATGTTCTCCCCTTTTCTCCGGGTCCTGCGGTATCCTCCCACATTCCAAAAATATGGATGTTAGGTTAAGTGGAGACTCTAAATCAGGGTTGTCAAACTTGTGCCATGGAGGACCGAGACACTGCAGGTTTTCTTTCCAGTCGGTCACCAAAGCAGATGATTTTGATGATCAACCCTTCCTCCAATTTGAGGGATGGAGCTCATCAATTAAATTACCTGCTGGAGAAAGTGGTTGGAGAGAAAACCTGCAGTGTCTCGGCCCTCCGATGACACGTGTTCTAAATTATCCATAGGTGTGAATGTGAGTGTTAATGGTTGTTTGTCTACATGTGCCCTGCCATTGGCTGGCGACCAGGCCAGAGTGTCGTCAGCTGGGATAGGCTCCAGCATACCCCCAGTGATCCTAGTGAGGACAAGCGAAATAGAAAGTGGATGTTTTGGTGTGTGTACACGCTTGTGTTTTTTTGTCATGTCAGGTTGTTGTGTAAGCACATGCTGGATGAGGATGATGATAAGCACACCTTGGTGGAGATTGAAAGTGTGTGCTGGGAAGTTGATGGACGTCATTGCTGCCACCTGCTCTGCTGGGACTCAGGCCAGATACACACACACACACACACACACACACCAAGGCAGAGGGCAACCTCCCAACATAGCATTGACTTAACCTTCTTAGCACGCCAACTATGTCAGCGTCACAGTCTAAACCACCATCCTCCCCTCCCCTCCCCTCACCCCCAACCCACCCACCCCCCTCGCCTCGTCTCGTCTCGTCTCATCCTCAGTGAGTCATCACAGGGTGAGAGGTCTGAGGCAAACAAGCTGGCAGAGTTGGACATGCCATAACAATGCAGCACCTGTCAGGGCCTCTTCCTGTGTGTGCATGCATGTGTGTGTGTGTGTGTGTGCGCACCTACCTGTGCTTGCAGCTGTCACCTGCAAGGGAACATTTCTACCAAGCATCACTGGAAATACAAAGACACCACCACTGTCTCTTTCTGTGTGTGTGCGTGCGTGCGTGCGTGCGTGTGTGCGTGCATGTGTGTGTGTGTGTCTGTGTCTGTCCTTGTAAAACAAAAATGGATGGATTGGTTGTCTCACTTTGTGGCAGGAGGTGTCTGGAAAAAGCAGCAATACTGTGCTAATAAAGTTTTTCATAAACTTTCAACAGCCACCAAAGTGATGTCATCACAGTGGAATGTTTCCCAATGGAGATAATACAAATACGAATCATCTGTTCCAGGGTTAAAGTGCGACTATTATAACACCTTTATTAAATGTAGATGCCAGCGTTGCCAGACGTACAAAAATGATTATTTGTGTGACAATTTCACCGTCTGTGCAATCAGTAATTCCATAAATGTCATAATGTGAGATCATTTGAGGCCTACATGCTATTGGCAAACACAAACAGGATAAATCCTACATGATGTGCATGATCTCTTCACAGCCAGGTGGGGGCAGCTTTTTTCCTACATGAATAAAACCGCATAATAAGCTGTAATATACAGTACACACTCTTTGGTAACGTTTTATGTAGCAGATGCTCCTGAGGTATATGTTTGATCATTTCCTTCAAAATATCATTTTAAGCTTCTGGTGTGTTTCCACTGGGAAACTTTTCCCTTCTTTCCCGGCACCCCCCAGTTTCATAGTTTTCTGTATTTTAACTTTCATGAAAACAAAAATTATTTCTGGTTCTGCCAAAGCAATACAGCTTCCAGTCCGCTCTGCAGCACTCCTGGGTGAAGCATATCCTATAGGCCTTCAAAATAAAAGAAGTGCAGTTAAATAACACAGGTCGGGTCTTTATACCAGCGCCACCCCGGTGCAAAAAAATTGATTTTGCTGGAAAAGTTTCCTCATTTTATAATGCAAATGTTGACAGGTATGCAAGTCAAATGACTGTAAAAATAAGTTAGCCACTGTAAAACATAAAAAACCCTTCTTCTGATAACTTGCTAACATTTCTTGGACATGAATAACACAACTCTAAAAAGAAGTTAACCACTGTAAAATATTTTAAAAACACCTTTGTTTTAATAACTTGCTTACATTTCTTGGACATGAATAACACAAGTGTAAAAGGAAGTTAGCCACTGTAAAATAAACACCCTAGTTTTGATAACTTTCTAACTTTTTGCATAAATAACACAAGTGTAAAAAGAAGGTAACCACTGTAAAACATTTTTTTTAAAGACCCTAGTTGTGATAACTTGCTAACCTTTTTTTACACAAATAAGTATAAAAAGAAGTTAACCACTATAAAACCTTTAAAAAAAGGCTCTACTTTTAATAGCTTGCTAACAGTTTTTTGACACAAATAACACGTGTAAAAAGAAGGTAAACACTGTAAAATGTAAAAAAACAACAAAAAAAACCTGTTTTGTAACTTTTTTTAACACCCTGTTTAATCATTTGCTAATAGGGGTGCTCTGATAGATTGGCCACCGATCAGTATCGGCCAATATCCGTAAAAAATCACGTGATCGTTCTGTTTTAGGACTAGGTGGATCATTCTGCTGCTCCTGAGAGGGCTTTGGTGGTTTGGTGTTGGGCTTGGCCTCGAATTTCCAGATCATTGAGCAGCCTGATGGTAGACTTGCCCACGAAGCCTCTGCAGCCAACTTAAAGCTAACCATTGTAAAATCAAAGAAACCTACCCTAGTTTTGATAACTTTTTTACAAGTGGAAAAAGAAGTTCACCAACTATGAAACATCCATTCATCCATCCGTCTTCTATGCCGCTTATCCTAATTAGGGTCGCGGGTATGCTGGAGCCTATTCCAGCTGACTTTGGGCAAGAGGCGGTGTACACCCTGAACTGGTTGCCAGCCAATCACGGGGCGTATAGGCATATAGACAAATATAGACAACCATTCACTCTCACATTCATACCAATGGACAATTTAGAGGAAACCGGAGTACTTGGAGAAAACCCACCCACGCACACACGGAGCGAACATGCAAACTCCACACAGAGATGCCCAACGGAGATTGGAACTCTCCTGACTGTGTGGCCAACATGCTAACCACTAGGTCACCGTGCAGTCCACTATAAAACATAAAAGCCAAGAAATGTTCTACTTTTAATAACTTGCTAACATTTTTTGACATGACTACCACAAGTGTAAATAGAAGTTAACCACTATAAAACATGAAAAAAATGCTCTACTTTTAAAAACTTGCAAGCATTTTTTGACATGACACAAGAAAAAGAAGTTAACCACCAGCTGTGTTCATGAGTTATGAGGCATATGGGGAAACTTCAATCGTAAGACTTCCTGTGTATATTCGTCGTCTTCTCGGCTGCTCTTTATTTTGCAATAATTGATCATAAAATGTTGCTCGAATTCCAAATCCTATGACCATTTTGATGCTGGAATAAAAAAAATGTTTTTTTTTTTCTTTTTGGGAGGATGCTGCAGGCTGCACCTCCAGCTCTCCAGCGCCCTCGCCCATCCCCACGCCGCTCACACTGCGAAGGGGACGATAATTCAGAATTAATTAGGCTAGCGTACACAGGGGAAGGCGCAGCCCATAATAGGACATTTAAAGCAGGATGGGATCTGGTATCCAAGTGCAGGGTATCCATAGAGACGGTTGCTATGGCTGGCAGAGAACTCTTTGCCTCATTAGGAACAAATATAAATAGCCGTGCCACGTAGCTTTAAGGCCATGATGCCCGTTGCCGAGGGAGAGAGGAGAGGAGGGGGCGGGGCTTGCAGGTCAGTGTGACAGGAGGTGTTTCTAATATTTTCAAGCTCTCAATAATGAACCTATAAATGCATATATTGTTCAATTAGCTGTACCATAATGTTGTTTTTTTTAACTCTTTCTCTTTTTTCCCAGAGCGTCACAGGAGCTGCGGAGGAAGAAAAAGATGGCAGGTGGGCGGCAAACGAAGGACGCATCGACATCAGCCAAGTGGGGACGGCACAGATGGGAGCAGATAGGAACAGAAAAATGGGGAAATAAAAAATAAAAATCCCCTTCATCACCAGCCTGGACCCTCTCAGGTGTGCTGCACACGAGAGTTCATTATCTGCTTTTTCTCACCTTCCTCTCTCACGCGAGCAATATCTGAAACATTGCCTGTGCAGCCTTTAAAGGTTCTTAGTTTGACGCTGGAACAGATCATTCCTAATTCCATGGCTTCCTATGGGATTAATTGTGCTCAGCAGTCACTTGTTATGCAGCATTTCCAGTTTAAACACACAGACATCAGTGATCCATGATGGCCTCTGCAGCCTCTCAGGCAATATGCTGGGTTAATGAACCCCCGACCCCCCCACCCCCTTCGCCACCCTCCGATACAAATGAACATTTCCATTTAAAAGCTGTCAGAGGGTCTCTCTGTTCTTCAAACGCTTGTGTTGTGTTTCCAAGGCAGGAACAAACAAACCAACCCCAATGAAGATGCCGCCCGAGCTTCCCACTTGCGTGGGCCGCCCGAGGGAGGGGTGCGTTTGATTTGTACTTCTGTGAAGAGCCGTCAGGCTCACAATCAGCGAGGAAGATGAGGGATGGCGTTTAAGAAGAAGAAGAACATGAGGAGGGAGTTTACACCCACCACCTAAAAAGATGAGATGATTGTGTGTGTGTGTGTGTGTGTGTGTGTGTGTGTGTGTGTGTGTGTGTGTGGTAGCTCAGCATCCTGTCGAGCATCCGTCAAGAGACCACCATGAGCCCACACAGCCGTCTCTCGTCGTCTGCTGAACAGGTGCACTTCCTGCACATCTCCTGGTGGGCAGTCCCTGGATGGGTTGGAGGCTCGTCCACTGAGCAACACACACACCCCACCCCTCCCCTCTTCTCCCGCTTGTGAGTCAGTCGTCACTGATCACAAAATAAAAAATCCCTGCCCTACAAAACCCATCCGCCCACGCCCGGTCCTGCCTTTGCACTCGTCGGTTTTGTAACATCGACCGCTGCTGACGCACCTAAAAACTATGGCGCATTTTCCCGAAATGGCACGTTGTGCCTTTTCGTGAGCGTGTTCCTTTGCCGCTTCCACGACACAGCCGCTTCAAGCTTGGTCCATGTTGAAGTACTACTATTTCAACTACTACTTCGGTCTGCTACTAAGACCGGCTGGAGGTGTGGGGCAAAGATGTGAAAACTAAATGATTTTGGTCCAGATCCGAATAAAGGTGCATTTAACATCACATTCAATTCCCAGTAAATAAAGCATAAGGTGTGCAGTGTTTCCTATACATTCATTGGGCCCTCTTGAAAATGCCATTGTATGTTTTATTATACACTCAGATCAACATTTTAAGAAAATTTGCAAGAATTTAAGTTTTGCACTGTTGGATCTTAAGGAGGTTCTAAGTAGAGCTTCAAAATGCAAAAAGAAGAAAAGAGAATGAGACAAAAAAAAGTTGAAGTTAGCAATTTATTGTAAAGAAGCATTAAAGTGAAATAGGCTGTTCATCAAAGTTGAACAGCACAGCCTTTAAAAGGCAAAATGTTGGCAAAAATGAGGATCGTATGTGATTTAGTGTGAGGTACATGATCTCATGATGGCAAAGGCAAAAAAAGCTTTCTCTTTGAACACGGTGGGATTGTTGAGCTGCATAAGCAAGGCTTCTTGCAGCGCTCCATTGCTGCTGAGGTTGGACGCAGTACGACAGTCATTTGAAACTTCTTCAAACATCCTGAGGCTCATGGAACAAGAAAGTCAAGTGGTACACCCGAAAAAATGTCACCGACCCTGAGCCGGAGGATCCCATTGGCTGTCCGTCAAGACACGGGACCATCCCCGGCCCAAATGAAGGTTGTTACTGGTGCTGAGTGCAGCCCGATAACCATCAGACGCCTTCTGCCAGAGAACGCTTTTATGAAGGAAAAAAGCTCTTCAAAGGCTTCATCTCAGAGCACCAAACATGAGACATTGAAAGGTGGAAGAAAGTTTTATTTTCCCTTGACGGTCCTGATGGCTGATGGCGGGCCGCACGGTGGTCTAGTGGTTAGCACGTTGGCCGACACAGTAACAGCCTGGAGATCGGGAAGACCTGGGTTCGATTCTCCCTTTGGCATTTCTGTGTGGAGTTTGCATGTTCTCTGTGCGCGTGGGTTTTCTCCAGGTACTCCGGTTTCTTCTCACATTCCAAAAACTTGCAGGTGAGGTTAATTGGTGACTCTAAATTGTCCATAGGTGTGAATGTGAGTGTGAATGGTTGTTTGTCTATATGTGCCCTGCCATTGGCTGGTAACCAGTCCAGGGTGTACCCCACCTGTCACCCGAAGTCAACTGGGATAGGCTCCCGCGACCCTAATGAGGAGAAGTGGTATAGAAAATGGATGGATGGATGGTCTTGATGGCTTCCAACGTTACTGGCATGACAAGGAGATCCCACCTGAGATGTTTCCCACACGGCACAGTGGAGGGGGTGCCATCACGATCCGTCAATGGAACAATGGAGCTTCAGGTTGTGCACGGCTATGTGGAGATGTTGCAGGGGGCATCCCTCATGACTGAAGGCCCTCGTCTGTGTGGTAATGACTGACTTTTTCAACAGGACAACGCTGCACATAAGGACCTCTTCCAGAGGAGTAAGCTCACTCTTTTGTACCATCTTGAATGTTCCCCTCATCTGAATCCAATGGAGAACATTTGGGGATGGATGGCAAGGGAAGTTTCTAAAAATGGACATCAGTTTCAGACAGTGGATGCCCTCCATGAAGCCATCTTCACCACCTGGAGCAACATTCCCACTAGCCTCCTGGAAACACTGGCATCAAGGATGCCCAAACCCATTTTTCAGCTCATTAACAAGAATGGCACAGCTACTCGTTACTCACTCCTTTTTTCAACATTTTATATTTTTAAATGTTTGGGTTTTTTTAAGCCATGGTCTTAAACTTTTGATCAGCTGATGAACAGACAATTTCACGTTAATGCTTGATTGCGAGAAATTTTTGTCTCACTCCCATTTATTCTTTTTGCATTTTGAAGCTCTACTCACAACTTCAGTTGTGCAACAGTGCAACATGTACATTTTTGTAATTTTTCAACTGATCTTAAAATTTTATCAGGAGTGTGTATTGTCAGTGGCTTTTCTTGCAATTTGGAGGGCCTTAAAATGCACAAAAGCTCACCAAAATTTGCAAGCACGTCAGATTTGGATGAAAAACTTGATATTTCAGAGGTCCCAAATGCAAACCCCCAAAACTCACTCAGTAGTGCCCCTGCCACCACTTTCACAGAACGTCACAAAATTTGCTGGTGACGTCAATCATGACAGGACACATTAAAAAAAAGTCTGAAAAACCCATGTTCCAAAACCAACAGGAAGTCGGCCATTTTGGTTTCCGGTGGCAATTTTGGATGAAAACCAGGGGATGTATTTCAACAAACTAGTCCTCGGGACTTCGGCCAAATGAGCCCAAATGGGGTGGGGCATGGCAACAAACTTTGATGATCAATCAGACAATTCGCCACTAAAGTGTAAATAATAATAACTCAATTCCACAAGGTCAGATCTTCATATTAATTTGTACATACGAAGACGACACCTTGAAGCTATGCCTAGATCACTTCCTGAATTCGTCTCAGCGCCACCCAGTGGCAAAAGCCCTCCAAAAAGCACCCCCACACTGGGTTGTGTGGGGGTGCGAGGGCCCATTCAGCGTTGCTCGCAGCATTCATTTATTTGTATTCTTTATTGTATTATTTTTATATTTCTATTATTATATATATTTCTATTATTTTCTTTTCTTTTTTGGGGGGGCTCAAAACACAGACATACCTGGTCTGCCAGAGAAGAAGAAGATGGAACAGGAGGGATCAGTGTTGCCAAATATTTAGCGAATTATCAGACCCCTCCCTTAATTTGCTTTGCTTTTTGTTAACGTGTTTTGCAATTCTTGGCCACCACAGTTAATACATAAAGTGGTTTGAAAAAGTGTTTGCCCCCTTCCTGATTTTGTGTTTGTTTGTGCGTGTTTGTCACACTTAAATGTTTCAGATCATCAAACAAATGTAAATATTAGTTAATGACAACACAACTGAACACAACATTTTTTAATGATTTGTTTTATTATTAAGGGAGAAAAAAAATCCAAAGCTACATGGTCCTGTGCGAAATAGTGATTACCCCCTAAACCTAATAAGTGGTTGGGCTGCAACTGCAACTGCAATCAAGCATTTGCTTGTGACTTGTGACGTGTGACAGACATGCAAAAAAATAAGAAATCAGGAAGGCGGCAAACACTTTTTCACGCCACTGTATAAAACTAATTGTGTCCTGTCATTTATTTTCCATTCATAACAAACAGCGGAAATGGGCATATTTCACACATTGTGGCAAAGAGTGATTAATCATGATTAATTAATTTGAAAACTGATTAATTTGATTAAAATTGGTAATCATTTGCCAGCCCTAATGAAAACTCAACGAAGCACTCGCACACGCCGCACGCAACACACGCACACACTCATAGCACTTTATTTATTTATTTATTTGTATTATTTACTTGTATTAATGTCTCGTCTGTTGTTGTTGCTTAATTTATTGGTATATATGTTTATGTGTTTATGTTTCTTATGTTCTTATTCTTTCATTTGTTTTCTTTCTTTTCTTGGGAGAATGAACAGAATAAGATTTTCATTGCATGGTATAACTGCTGTTTTACCATGCACATGACAATAAAACTCTCTTGAATCTTGAATCTTGAGATTGGAAGAACACAAGAATTCAAATGAATCTAAATATGTTGACACTAGTCAGACAGTCCGAGCGGTGTCAAGATAAATGGATTCCACAAAATATAGTGAAAAAAGTATTTAAAAAAAAAAAAGTGAAATGGTTTTGTTGTATCCGCCAGTAATAATTTAATGAATGAATGAATTGATTTGAAAGTCCCCCATAAAGGATAAATAAGGTAGTGATACTTTTACTAAAACTTGTGACTTTATTTACTTCATGTGCTGGTCCATTTGTGACATTATATTATAGTTTCATAGGCACCCCTGCACATCTAATGACTTCCGATACAAGAGCTGTGCTCTAACAGCAGTTTTTTTGTAATTACTTACAGTATATTTCCATGCTTTTCCTTCTGCTGTGGACAGCTTGCTTTGTTTTGTTTGGAGGCTGTGTGTGTTTGTGTGCCGCACAGCAACAGTCGATTGTATTACGGAAGCCATTTTTCTTACGCCAAGCCATATCTCACACGCAAACCCAATCATAGAAATGATGTCATGCTAATTAGAATGGATGTCGCTGTGTGAAGGAAGAGGGAGGAGGACTATTTGTCTGTTTCTTGTCTGAGGCTGTCTGCCCGGCCGGCCGCACGCTCCATCATACTTTAAATATTCATAGCAACCCCGCTGAATATGCATGAGGCTGCCGTTAATATTTATGAGTCTCACTTGTTGAGGTGTCATTCCATCTCTTTGACATGCTGGATGATGATTGGGGCGTTTAGTTGTGTTCACGTACACGCCCCACTGATGCATGTCCTGCTGGAAATAAATACAAGTGGCCTTTATGCATCTAACAAAAGCTGTGTTTGGCGCTACCTGTTGTAATAAACACATTATAATGGGACTGCCGTGTGATAAATACAATAACAAGTCCCCAGCCTCGTTAGCAACTAAACAGACTTAAAATTATAAACAATATGACTCTTCACATACGTTTTATAAAGAGCTCATGCCATTCGTGAAAGTTCCTATTGGTTGTTTTGAGCAGTGACGGGCCTGGATGCTGCCTGGAAGTCACCGTGCATCCCACCCTGAAAAGCCAAGCTTGATGGCGGTGCCAGTAAGCGGACGTCCCTGCACTTTGGCGAGGCTCTGGAACTGACGTAAGAAGTGTGACACCCACTCCGAAATACTCCCTCAGCTGTGCACCCTCTTAATGAAGTGTGTTTATGTAACTAACCGCAGGCCGACGCAGGAAATGCAGCGCCAACGAGTCTCTGCGTCTCCTCTGTACGCGCATGCCTGCCATATTGACCACAACAGGTGTGCGTGCCTGTGCGTGTGTGTGTGTGTGTGTGTATAGCTTTTACGTCACACACATTCCGCACACCCCAACCCCTCCACACCAAGTTAATCTTTGTAGTTGTTTCTTTTGTGTTTGCACGGCAATTTAGTACAAAATCATACCAAAAATGAATCACTTTATTCTTTTAGAATTGGACTAAACCAGAGGAGTCCAACGTGCGGCCCGTGGGCCATTATGGCCCGCGGCAGTTTTTTTTTATTGGCCTGTGGCACATTCTAAAAATATAATTTAGCAAGAAAACTAAAAAAAAAAAAATGTAAAAAGTTGAAAATCAGCAGGACAAGAATAAAGTCAAAATTTTATGAGAAAAAAGTATAAAAATATTATGAGGGAAAATGTTTTCATTTTAGAAGAACAAAGTTTAAATATTACAAGACTTTTAAAAAAGTCAGAATATGAGAAACAAAACAGTTGTAATTTTTTGTAATTTAGGTTGCAGATAAGGTTATAATGGAAATAAAGTCAAAATATTATGGGAATAAAGTCATAATATTATGAAAAGAGAATTTATGAAGATTATTTAAAAAGTACGTTGAAATAATAACCTTTTTCACCTATATCACAAAGTTAATAGTTAATAGTTTAGTTCTTAAACTGTGTGTAACTTCTTAACAACTTTACAAAATATCAAAGTGGCCCTTGCATCCTTTCATTTTTCACCCTCGCTGGAAAAAGTTAGGACACCCTTGGAATAAAAAAATATACTGTGCTAAAAATGTGATATATTAATTTAGGAATAAAGTGCCATAATACAATTAAAAACACAACTTTTTCCCAAGTCGCTCAACAGATATGTCACATTTCCCACTAATTATAGCGTCCTTTTTGTTGTAGGAAATCCTACTAAATTGTCAGGCTCTTGCAAGAGGCTTCCAACAATTACACTGGGCCCCCCCGCTAATTACAAGGATTACACGTCCAAAACCAACCGCCATTGGCGAAAAACCACAAGTAATTAAGACGCCCGTAATAAATGCCGTCAAAATGACGATTTTTGACACACAGCTTGCTCCTCCCCCTCCAAACTCTCCTGCTAGCTTGACGTCGACGTTCTCCGATTTCGGATCAACATTTGCTATAAAAGCAAATCATTGTTCACACCTACAAAAATAACTATAGTACATGTATGCTGTACATTTTACCTGTATTATCATGTAACTTGTAATGGAATTACCCACCTAGGGTGAATGAGATGTATTTTCAGAGAAAAATATATATATATTTTGTGCAGGGCTGTGAATGCTGACTCATGGATGTGCGTAGATCCACTGTACTCCTAACTTAAATGTTAACCCTGCATATGTCCTTTGTAGTCTGTAATAGAGAGTACCAACCCCCTTGTAATGAAGTAGTACTATACAAGATGAAGTATTACTCAGGAGACAATGAAACAAAGACTATCTTCAGATGAATTTGGTCACAAAAAGCCAGCAGTAATTTTCCTACTGTTTTTTTCCCCCTTCTCCTTGAGGCTACATTTATTACTTATTGGAGTGCTGGCAGGTCACATGACGGCTAATTGCCTCCTTGAATAATGGCCGCCGTGAATGAATGAATGTGCTCTTGAATGAGACTACAATTAATAGGAGCTGACCCAGATGCATGAAGTTTTAGGAAGTGCTTGTAAGGCTGAACGCTTTGCTCATTGAAGTGCGGGAGAAGAAAGTGGAGCTTCTTCGTATGTGCTAATTAGCGTCAGCGCTAATATTAATAATAACGTGCCGCTGCTGGATGCTGAGAAACAATTAACACGTCAAGAGGCGGGATCACACCTAGACAACTGTCAGCCTGCAGGAAAGGAGCTCCTTGGAGATCACTGGGGTTTCAAATATGGAAATCGTCTTTTTTCGAGAAAAATGCAAATATTCTTTTACCAAAAATAGTGAATGCACCGGACGTGACTGCTGTAGCTTGCATATTTTGCCCTTCAGCTGGTTGCTATGATATGTGTTGATGGCTTATATTGTCCAGTTGCCAGCATGTATTTCCTGTCACGAGTGTGCACTATGTTGTGCTCCTGCAGACGTGTGTTGTCATCTTTGTGTTGTTGTGTTATTATGTTACAGTAAAGGGGCGGGGCCAGGTGAGTGGGGTCGCGTGGCTTCGACTTCGCCCTCTCCTCCCTCCTCCTCCCTCCTCGTGCCGGCCAGAGTCGAGCAAAAGGCGGAGGAGGAGGAGCGCCTTGCCTCACAATCATCCCACCGCGAGGAGCTTCACACCGGCAGCAGACCTCCATCACCTGACGGTAAGACCACCGGCGTCCACACACTTGATCGTGACCGCCCTTCGCTCGATCCGAACAGAATCAACAACACCGCCATCACGATCGTCTCTTGGGACAAACATAAAGCGACATAAACGCCGAGATGTTTGTCAGATAAACGTTAATTTTGTCAATGAAACGATGTTAGCTAACTTAGCATTGGAAGTCCTGACAGCACGCGCATTGTAACGACATTTTTTTCGGTTTTTCATCATCTCCTGCAAACATGTTTGATTGATCGTATTTTTTTTTTTTCAAATAAGTTTCCGTGAGCGTATTTTATTATAACCGGAGCGTGCGTTGACAGCCGGCTGAAGCCCCGCAGCAGCAGGTCCGCGCACCCCACCCCCGCCGCCTCCGTGTAAAAATAGCCGGCGTTGTCAAGCCAGGCCCGGGTCAACAGTAATGCGACACATCGACGGTTCGGTCCAGGAAAAAGTGGATCTGAGTTCTTCTTGGTGGCTTTTGTTAATGTGGGTCACTGGCGCGTTGAACATGACACCTGTTTTGTAACTTTGTCCACAACGTGAGCCCACCCCCACATGTGTCAAGATCATAAGAAGGGGGGATTCATTCAAAAAAAGTTTTTAAAAAGAAAAAAGCCCACCAGGCTGCAAGATGATAAAATGCGGGCAGGTTTTTCCCCACCTCAGTTTTGACGCAGCTGTCTGCGGCTGCACAGGTGCCGTCAGAACAATGCAACCTACATTTTTACTTTCTCTTTGCTCAACTTCAAGGGTGCTATAGGATGCATGGCCAATATGTCTCAAACACACACAGACATATGATGGAGGAATGCTCAGCAAAAAAAAAAGAAAGAAAAAAACAATCAGAATTTCAAACAAAATATGTGCTTTGTAGGCTGGTGGAATGATTCCATAATGAGCTGTGAGCAGAGCAAGTAAACATGATCCTCCTCCTCAAGCAGCTGCAAAACACAAACAATCTCCAGCAGAGCCCTTTATTCCGCTAAAGATGCTGGAAGGTGCACTCACACTCTTCCATGGATTGCTCTTCTTCTAACAGGCTTGTAAAGCGCTCAGCGCAGGTTGTTTGGCTTCACAATGGCCGTCTTAAGTAGCTTCTGGACAGCTTCCCAGCGGGGCCGCCTGTCCATGTTGCGGCGCCAGGCAGCTTTTGGCGGCACAAGAAAGGCGTCCTGGTGAGTAAGCGGCTCCGAGGCAGCAGATGGATGATGATGTCGGTGAAGCTGGCGCTCCTCGCCGCCCGCCGCCATCCGTCACGCGCTAATGATCGTGTCACACCTCCTCCCCAGGCGGCCCCGGACGCTTATGCAGCTCAAAAATGGGGCTGGAGTACACACCTCCCCTCCCCACCACCATAGCCTACATCCCATTCTTCTTCTTTCTTCACCCCTCTTCACCTCCAAAGCCCCCCCGAGGATCCTCATCCTCTGCATGCATCTACAGCCTCTTAGTCTCATCCTATTTTACATATCATCCACAATGTTCTAGCACACCCTCCATCCAGCCCACTCAGTGAGGGTCACGTGCAGAGACAGAACGTTCCACCATTCCATAGCGTCCAACACGGAGAGCAACCAAAAAGCTCATAAGTGACCTGCAACCATTACTCTGCAGATTTGTTGCCTTTTGAATTTAATGCAATCAGAAAAACGCCTAATTTGTTCCTGCTCTGTAGAATGGCGTTGACTGGTCCGCCCCAGCACACGCCCTGCAGGGCTTGTATCACAGAATGAGAGCCGAGAGCGCTAGCTATTGTATCAAAACCCAGAGTTGTCAACCCTGCACATGCCCGGGGCTCGTACGGCGGAGAGAGAGTCGAGAACACTAGCCATTGAGCTAAAAGCCTGCGCTGCCAACTCTGTGTCAAGGCGTCAAGGAGTGGGCTCTACCAACATACTCCCACTGTGCACGCCTGGAGCTAGAACCACAGAATGAGAGTGGAGAACGACATTGAGCTAAAAGCCCAAGCTGTCAACTGGATGTCCACCACGACTCTTAAGGAGAGAGGAGGGAGGGAGGTTTACCAACGTGCTCTCACACAGCTGCACCAGTCGGCATCCACTGCACCACTTTAGCCGAGCATTTTCCCTCGCTGGGGGTTAAATCGGAACGTTTTGGGACTCCTCGCATCCTCGCAGCTCATTATTGCGTCTGCAGGACTAAACGTCCCCTGGAGCACTGCGTTCCAGTGAAATGCGTCGGCCCTTTTGAATCGCCGTCTCCCTCCTGCAAGAGTATGCGTCTTTGGGATCAGACAGCGGGTCCGCTATTCCAGGAATATCTTGCACTGGCGTATCGGATGATGTGCCGCCCAGCTGCCACTTCTAAGAAAAGCTTCCGGACACGTTCAAACACATGCACAACACACACACACGTACATATATGTAAATACACAAAGGCCACATGCAAGTAGAGGCCTATGGAGACACACACACACTTACAGTAATAGGCCTTAAGTAGCAATTAGCTGTCAGGCCAGGAGGGCGTTTGGAAAGCTTGGATGAAGCATAACACACAGATACACACACACGCACTTAAGCTTTGCGACTTGATGTCATCCCCAGCAGCTATGCCTTTGTTGTGCAGCAGCTGTTGGGTAGGAGTGTGTGTGTGTTTTTGATGTACAATAACCAACCAATAATAATGTTTTTTTCAATCTCTTCAGGCATTTTTTTCCCTACCCAGAGAACGTTAAAGCAAACAGAGGAAAAGAAGCAAGGCGAAAGAGGATAATTGCGTTTCTGGCTGCCCCGTGGGAACATGGGATATATGACCTCATCATTCACCTGCGAGGCTCTCCACTGAACAACCCCACACAGGTACACACACACACACACACACACACGACAATAAATAGTCAAACCAAGCTGAGGGTTCGTGTGCAGTGCAGACGTATGATGGACGCAGCGGTCGAGGGTGATGACGCCCACCACGTGCCGTCATGTGATGTCATCAGCTGCTCCCCGCCTCCCCCTTTTGCGCCCTCCCTCTGCAGCACTCCAAAAGAGGATGAGGACAGGAAGCCGGAGCAGCAGGTACGCCATGGCTCCCTGTGTAGTGCATTAATAATGTACAACACACATCTACACACACACACACATACACATCACATTAATGATGTTGTCGCTTGCAGACCCTTTGCAAGCACATGCAGCCAAAGAAAAAAGTCAAGGTAAGCTAAAATATTCCCGTCTCACATTCATCAGCAGCGGAATAAGGATGCATCCAAGCTGCATGATTTGTTGTTCAGGCCAAAGGCAAGCTGATGCGCAGCATGGCCGTGTGCGAGGACACACAGGAAGACAACCAGGTAACCCCCTCACACTTCTCACTCCTCACCACCGCAGCTCATCACTTGCCCCTTCCCCTCGCAGACCACGTCCATCGTCTCGCCCCCCCGCCACGAGGAAGACTCCACTTCTTGCCAGGAGGAGGAGGAGCAGGAAGCTGACGAAAAGAAAAAACTCTCCAAAGGTGCGTGTCAGGATGTAATGATTGCCATCAATTGCCATCAACTTTAACAGCAGGTGTTAAAAATGAACGCTCTCTCTCTGGTAGAGTCCAGCGTGGAGTACACTGACTCCACCGGCATTGACTTGCAGCAGTTCATCGTGGACACCCTGAACAGTAACCCCAGGGACCGCATGATGCTGCTCAAGCTGGAGCAGGACATGATCGACTTCATCACCAGCGATAGGTGCGCGTGTGTGTGTGTGCGTGCATGCGTGTGAAGGAGAGCATGTCCTTGTCGCTTCATGGAGCCAGGAGCAGCTTGTATTAAAATAATTATTCATGCTAAATCCTATTAAAGATTGAATAGGCTAATTTATGTGTTTGCCATTGGATCCTCTTTCACATGAAGGTTGTGAGGATGAACCGATTCTCTCTTCTTCTTCTCTCCTCCCTGCAGCCCCTTCAAAAAGTTCCCTCACATGTCGTCCTACCACCGCATGCTGGTCCACAGGGTGGCGGCCTACTTTGGCATGGAGCACAACGTGGACCAGACGGGGAAGTCTGTCATCATCAACCAGACCAGCAGCACTCGCATGTGAGCCCCTGTGACACAAAATGCGGTGTTTATCATACTTACATTTATTTGTGGCGGCCTGCCACTGATAAATTTGGACCACCCCAAATAGATTTGGCGCTACTTGTTGGCCCTCGCTCATAAACACATTATAAGGGGACTGTCAGTGACTGTAAATCAGCACATGCTTCTCAACACACCTGCCAGGGAAAAAGAAGATGTAGCAGGAGGGATACACTATAGCTAGCGAGTATTCAGACCCCTCTAGATTCTGGTTTTCAAAAAAACAACTTTTTATGGTCTTATTGGAGACTCCTGACAAGAAACAACGTATCACTCTTCTTAACGAGCAGAGGGTCCTGCTGTGGCCCACCCCCGTATTAAAGCAGTCACAGGCAGCTCCATCTTGCTTGTGACATAAAAAAAACTAAAAGAAAGCAACAAAAGAAAGTTCATATGTATTTGTTTTGCCTTTCATTTTGTTTTTATTCATGTTTGGTCTCCTACAGCGTCCATAAAAATGACATGGGTCACGGTCAATTATGCAAATTAGACGACATCAAGCCATCTTCTGCCACAAATAGATTGCGGTCCTGTAGATTTGCTTATGTTCAAATAAAAAATGTATTTCTTTCTTCAGACCAGAGCAGCGTTTCCTGGATCAGGTGCACGAGAACAAAGCCACAGAGATCCATCACTGGAAAAGCATTTTAAAGCGGGACAACAGCACAGATGAGCAGGTTTGTGCTTTTAATTTGGAAGGCTAAGTCTATCTGGAATGCCCATCGATGGATTTTGTCCTCCCCGCAGACACGACGCTACACCTTACGCGAGAAGCAAAGCAAGTCTGTGGAGGAGCGGGAGGAAGAATACCAACGAGTGCGGGATAGAATCTTCAGCCAAGAGGTAACATATGATTACAGAAAGCCCGCTTTACACGGGATTGCAAATGCCGGAAAAAAATGAGTAACCGACAATAATTAAAAAAAAAAACATAAAAATGTCTGTTTTTGACAAACCCTCCTGCTTGCTCGATGTTGATTATCTCATTTGATTTTGGATCAACATTTGCAATTCAAGGGAGTTTTGTAATTTTTAGATTAGATTCAACCCATCCCCTTCTCTCTTCAATTGCCATTGTTCACTTGCCACTTGCTCCGGGTTTAATTCCTAGATGCAGTATGCCTCACACATTTCAAGTATAACATGTGTCGCTACTGACCAGCAGTCAATGATCACACAACTGCGCTGCCTTTGCAGACCGCTGAATGAAGTGCAAAACATGATCAGTGAAGCTTGATGTCACAGACATGTAGTGGGCTGTTTTTAACACTGGTCCATGTATGCTGTACAATTTACCTCAATTATCACCTGTTTATACATTATTACCAATTTATGGTAACTGCCCATTTGCTGAGAAAAACCATAGAAATAAATAATAAATCAAAAATAATAAATAAATATAAACATTTACCAAAATTCTGCGGCTTTGTGGGGATCCACTGTACATCCTTCAAGTGACACCATTTTTTTTACACCCAAGACACTTTAATGTTTCTTCTTCTGTGTTTTTTTCTTCCTTTTTTGAAATCCAGCCTCTCTGCACGCAGGAGGGCAGCCATGCAGAAAGCAGGTAACCTCCCCCGCGGCGTCTCCGTGTCCTTTTTCACCTTTCTCCCGCTACAATGGGACATTAATAAAAGTGTGCGTGTGCGTGTAGGACTGCGGAGGAGTGCAACCCCTACGCTGAGACCCAGAGGAGAAGGCAGCTCTTCAGGTAGAACATTTATCATTTTAATTTGCATCGAGCACACTCTCGACTGTACCAACGAGGACAAATTGGCAATCGTCTCAATTGGCAATGCAGGCCAATGATTTCACATATTTACTCTTTTACTCTTTTAAAATGACATTTTCAAATTATTATTCAAATACATTTTTTAATGATTTGTATTTTTTTATGATTATGCCTATGTAATTAATTAATATATGTATGTATATAATTAACATTATGAAATAAAATTCTATATTATTATGTTTATTTTGCATTTATTATATAACATTATGTAGTATAATAAACTATATTACATAACGTACAGTATATACAAAATACATATAGTATTGTTATGTACTTTATTTATTTATATCATTCCTTCCTACTTTCACTGTTATTATTATTAGTAGTAGTAGTAGTAGTAGTAGTAGTAGTAGTAGTAGTAGTATGAGTGTGCCTTTTCCAGAAAGTCTTTCTTCAGGCGTGTTATTGGCTAGAATGAGTTGCTTTGTTGTGGACTTGACGGCTATCGCACGTTTTGTTGACGTGCACGTAATGTGTTGCGTAAGAGCGGCACATCAGCGGCTTGGCTGCCTCCCCTACGGAGGTCCCGGGGTAATTGTGGGCGTGCCTGGCTGGCAGGGGGAGTCGTGACAGCTCGGGCTCCAGCTGGACGGGAAGCAGCAGGCAGAGCAGCACGGAGACGGACTGTCGCTACAGCAACGACCCCCGACCGTGGAGCAGCACCGACTCGGATTCCTCCTACCAGTGGACCAGCCCCGCCCCCAAGCCTCACCAGGTCGCCAGTCACGGCTGGGACGGGCGAGGCGTAGCAGGTAACTTTTGCGGCGTCTGCTCGGCATTTTGCTGAGTGCTAAAACACTGAAACAGTGCATCTGGTCTGTCCAATGTAATTGTGATGTCCGCATCAAATAAACAATAAATCCTGCAAATAAATTCCTTGCATGTGATTAACAACATCAGCAGCAAACCTTCACACCTCAGATGCCAACTCTCACGCCTCCACTCGTCCTTGCATCTTTTTCATGCCATGATACGTTGTGATCACCTCTCACCTCTCTCTCCATCAGGCTCCATCTCGCTCTTCAGAGTCTCCTCCACCTGCCCCCAACCCTCCTCCCCCTCCACCATGGCCGAGCCCGCCGCTAACCCCGCATACATCCTGGAGAACGGGATCCCGCCCGGAAGCATCCTTGTCAACCCTCACACTGGTACACACACACACACACACACACACACGCACACTTGTGGTGCAGCCATGAACTTGAAATGACCTCTCAGGGCAGCCTTTCCTGAACCCTGATGGAACCCCTGTGGTTTACAACCCGCCTGCTGGCCAGCAGCCAATCAGGAGCCAGATGCAAGGTGCTCCGTCACAGCAGCCTCCGCCACAGGTAACCCCCCCAACACACACACCACACACACACACACATACTTAATATTAGTGTGACACACTTTATCTGTCTCAGGTATACTCGTCCGTCGCCTACACTGCCCCGCAGATGCTACCCGTCGCTTCCTCGCAGCCGTTCCCCGGCGTACGTGTCGCCACTTCCTGTTTGCTTGTTGACTTCCTGTTTGCACACTAACTTTTGGCTTCTACAGGTGGACGAGCTGTCCTCACAGTTTGCACACGTGACCGTCAGCTGTCAGTCATCAGGAGAAGCCCCGCCCCTTTACCCGAGCGGACAGAGCTTCGTCTATGCAGCTCCGCCGCTTCCTCCTCCCCCTCCTCCCCCCGCTAACCCTAGCTACTGCCAGCCCTCGCCGCAGGTACGCATCACCTTTGAAAACAGTGCCAATTTATTTGTATGCTAAAGTGAAAGTGAAAGTAAAGTTCAGGTAAAAATATTTTTGTATTGTACACATGTGGGTGTCAGAGGCAAGGAAAAACTCAATCTAAGCAACAGAAGAGAGTCAGTGGGAAAGCAGTCGGTGGCGGTGTTTACCTTTGCTAGGACCGTGTGTTGCAGTACGCATCGTTACCACAACACAGCAGCTGACGTGGCAACTTTTAAATAAAATGATGACAATATGTAAAAATAATAAAATGCTAAAAATGCATTTGCACAAATAAAAAGCTGTCTTTGAATGATGGCCTACTGGAGGTCTGGTACTCTCTGCAGTTGACAGGTGAATGAATGTGTAGGTTGTGTTTCAGGTGCCTGCCTTCTACTACAGCCAGTATCCTACCTCACCTCAGAACCCCGTCAAGGCCGCCTCCCCCAGCTGCAACCGCGCAGGTAACCTCACCCCTCCTACGCACACACACGCAGCGCGAGGGCGGACTGCGGCAGTAGGGGAGGGGGCCGTTACACTGTCAGAGATGAAGTCTTGAGGGTCTCACAGTGAACCGGTCTCTTTTCCTGCTGCTTCTCCTCCATCACCATCACCACGCCACAGCTTTACTTCCTAAAAGTTCTGCTGGTCATCGTCTCTTCTGTGTGGCAGGTTACGCCCCCGTGGTGGGGGTGCAGCAGCCTGTGCTGGGGGGCTACACTCCAATGGCCCCCCACCACTGTAGCATGGTTCAGGTAATCAGTAACAAAAAAAAAGCTTATGAGACCATGTCTGTCTTTTTTTTTTTTCATCTTCTTCCCTTCTCCACAGGGGGGCGTATCCATGTCCTATCCACAAAATAAAGTCGGGGAGGCGGCCTACTGCTGCATGGTGCCCCCGCCACCCCCACACTGTGCCCACCCTGCCAGCAATCTCAGCGGCCCCGCCTGGACCGCATAGCACTGATGTTGTGGATGAAGTGATTGCTCTCTCTCTCTCTTTCTCACACACACACACACACTGATTTAACCCCCCCCCCTTCTCACTGTCTTTCTCCCCACTGTGCCCAGATGTTCGCACAAACCACGCCCACTTTATAATACACTGTACCAAAGCTTCAAAGTGCATATATTCATATATTTATCAAAGCTGCTGTATTGAATGCATAGTTTCTACACACAAATGAGTTTTATATTGATATGAAATGATATATATATATATATATATATATATTGTGATTGAAAGAAAATGCACTGTGTGAATATACAATAAAAAGATGTGGCGGACTCGACGAGGTCACGTTAGCCTATCAACGCCGTTTGGCTCTTTGCGTTTCACACGCGACACCGCATTAAGATACATTTATACTTGTGCCTGCAGTTAGAGCCCCCTACTGCCCAAAGACTGTATCGTCAAGCACTTATTCTCATGATGAGATCGTTACAGTTCTGTTAACAAAGCTGATGTAAAACATTTCCACTTTCATAGCGTGCGCACAAAGTCAACTATAATCAGTGTTGTGTACTCAAGAAAAAAGCAATTACTGATAGTCACTACTTTCCCAAAAAAGTAACTGAATTATTGATATTACTCCTTCAAAAATGTAATTAGTTACCAGTTGTTGAAAAAAAAAGATTATATAAAATATATCAAATATAAATATATAGTATAATATATTAATTATATATAATTATTATTATTATATATAATTGTGTGTATATATATATATATAAAATATAGTATATTTATATATAAATATATAGAAATATATCAAAGAATTGGGATTGACTTTTGTAGTGGCGTGTGTAACGGATGCCAGCCTGTGAGGCTGCGCAAGTGTACGTTGGTAAACGTCACTCCCTCTACCTTGACAGCTGCGCTGAACACGCGGTCGACAGTCCGGGCTTTTGGCCGTGTGGTCAGCGCTCTCGTCTTCCAGTGTGAAGGTCCTGTGTGCCCCGGTGCGGGCAGTGCGAAACAGGGTGGGTTACACGTGCATCGTTTCATGAGATTAAGGCTGAGTTCGTGACTTGCAGCTCTCCGCCAAAATGCTAGGGGGCAGTGTTTTCTAGAGAGTGCGCAACCACAACTGTCAGTGACAGTAATGGGGTTGTAACGTTAGAAATAGTCATTAGGTTACCCGTTACTGGAATAGCGCTGTTACTTTTATTACCGTTACTCCCAACACTGGTTATATTGCAATTAATTCAAATTTAGGAAAATCTACTTCCTGACTATCATGAGACTGTGCACCAGTAATGTTTAAAAGCAAAACACATAAAAGTCCACAGATGACTTCAGTGTCCTTTTTCCTTGCCACGAGTAATAACCTCCACTCCATCGTGTGTGTGTGTGTGTGATATAATTCATTTTTGAAGTGGAGCTGATTCGCATTTGGCAACATCAAAGCCAATGAAACGTATCCATCATCCTTGCCCAACTAGGAAATTAAATTTGGATTTCATAACTGTGCCGCCGGATGAATAATTGAAGCGGAGTGGTGGGTTTCATAAAGCCCGCTCCTATTTTTGTC
Organism: Dunckerocampus dactyliophorus; assembly: GCF_027744805.1. Lineage (NCBI taxonomy): Eukaryota > Metazoa > Chordata > Actinopteri > Syngnathiformes > Syngnathidae > Dunckerocampus > Dunckerocampus dactyliophorus. The sequence goes on from NC_072838.1 coordinate 3,405,558, forward strand.
CTGGTTGACTTTCTCTCACACACGAACGCATGCATGCACAGCACTGTAGGTTGATGATCTTTAATATTAATAATAATAAAAGGCACATGTACAGCCATAGTGAGATGAGCGAGTCCACCGGCAGAGACGGAAGCTTTTTGTCTTTTTTTTCTTTTTTGAAAACACCCAAAATATACAGCAGAGGTCAGGAGGAGAGACATCTTCTTTCTGCTTTACAGTAGAATCTATTCTTGTAACATCTTCTCCTTCAAGTAAGTCCAACATCCTCAAGGTATAGGCCCCCCCCCACGCCCCTCCTTTTTTGTCTCTCTCACACACACACACACACACACACACACACACACACACATCCAAGTCTTCTTGTTCCACAAACTTTGGAGGACAAAAAGTGTGTGACGAACAAGTGAAGGTGGTACCTTCATTCTGGGCTTTGGTGCTTTGATAAATACATTTAAGCCAGGAAAAATGTACTAAAATGCACTAAAGAATTTCTTAAAAACATGGCAACATGCTACTATTTTTAATCCATCCATCTTCTACTGCTTATCAGAGTTAATGGTGGGGGTAAGGGGGGGTAAAAATGGCTGCAAATAAAATTATGTGTGTTGGGTTAAAAGTTCTTCATTTTAAAAGAGTGTTTAAATCATGTTTAAATAAAATGGGGGGGAGACTACACAACATTCACACCATCCAATCAGACGTCACAGCTGAGCAGATTTAAACGCTTATTTCACATTTGGGTAGCACTGTGGTGTGTGTGTGTGTGTGTGTGTGTGTGTGTGTGCTACTTTTGGCTGTAGGTGTGTGTATGCATGTGTTTGTTTCAGGAAGGTGTCAGACATCAAACATCATGACCCCCAAATGATGTCAATGCCCACCTGCCCATCTCCGTAGCAACTCACATGGTGGGGGTCTCACTCATGGAGGTAAGTGGAGTTAGTTGTGTGTGTGTGTGTGTGTGTGTGTGTGTGTGTGTGTGTGTTAAGAGGTATCAGTGGTTCTTTCATCTTCATCTATCTTTCCTTCCATCACTCCTCCTCCTCTCCTTGGCTCTTATTCTGAAGGGTTTCCATGTTATTTTTGGACTTGGAAGATGAAGAGGCGCAGGTTGATGTTTTTGGCGGCCAGCAGTTTGTTGCACTCCACCGAGTCGGAGATGGGCAGCGGCACGTAGTCCGTCTCGTTGGCGTCGTTGGTGAACGCGTAGTGGTGGATGACGGGCTTGATGCGCACGTCGTCGTACGGGCCCTTCAGCAGCAGAAACGAGCACTCCAGTGCCGAGTTCACCTGGCAACACACACACATATACGTGTGTATATATATATATACATAGTGTACACACACACACACTCTAAGTTATATGAAACTTTATTATTATTATTATTAGGTTTGGGATGATTCAGACTCCCTGCTCATGAAAGATAGTTTGCCTATTGTTGATGTGCAATAAAAAGCATCAAGTTTAAAAGATAAAAATATGACTCCTTAAAGGGGGCCTATTATACTCATTTCCAGGCCTTTGTATTGAGTTGTGGACTCCTACAGAGCAGCTACACATGATAACCCCACAGAAAGCTTTCTAGATCTTCCAGACTCTGCAACTCTTCCTGCAGTGTTTCCTGCCTCCCGCCCAAACGTTGTGTCATTTACTTCACCCCCGGCCCTCCTCCAGGTACGCCTCCTGCCGAGCCCACTCCGCTGTGATTGGTCACACTTCCAAGCGCTTCCGAGGACTCTCATAAATTGTTACTGACAGCTTGCTCTTCTGACTCTTCAACACGACCAAGTAACGTTAGAAAGGCGTCGGACCTCAGCAACCGTTTGGCGGATAGTCCAGCTTCGTATCGGCCCACGTTCACAAAACAGTCCCGTGTGAAATGCCGTTGACAGATGAGCATATTTTTCTCTTGCTGGCCGGGAATCAGCAATTCCAACCACTTCTGCCTGATGCTCACCTCTTTAGGCACACCCCAACAAACATTGCCCACGTTCGTGGGCAGAGCGAGGCAGCGCGGGGGAGGGCAGGCCTACAGCGTTTGCCTGGACATGCCCAAATAAGGAAGTCCGGGTTGCATTGAGTCAATGGAACTCGGTGTTAAAAAAACCTGTGTAAAACTCAGCGTGCAGAGCCGTCCAAAACTGCTTTCAGGTGTCACTTCCAAATGCACGAAGCTCATTATCTGACGCGTTGGCACCGTTTAACACGAGAACACAACATTGGAACAACATTTATAAGTCAGAAAAGAAGAAAGGTCCCCTTTGAAATCACACTAGATTAAACACTTCCCCTCTAATCCAGCAGGAGGCAGTAGTGTGGATTTAATGCAATGCAATGTCACCACAGCGCCATCTGCTGGATTTGGCTGGTCACTACAACACTGCAAATTGTATACGTATGGAGTTCTTTTCCTAGATCCCCACGCTTCCGCGGACCTGCACCAACATTTAAACCTCTTTTTAGCGCTTGCTGGAGGTAATTCAACACCATTTTTGCGTGACACTTGTTTCCCACAAGTTGTAGTACAATTGACAGTGGTTACAACAGGACTGCAATCTACTTATGGCAGTGGTAGGTTGCTAGGGGTGGTGCACGTTTGTATAATTGGCCATGATGCATTTGCAAAGATGAGCAAAAAACACGAAAAGCAAAACAAATATTTTTAGCAATACAAATGTAAAATGCAAACTTTCTTCTGTCGTTTTAAAAATATTTTTTAGATTAATATATATATAATAGTATATTTTTTAAATATTTTCAAAAATATATTTTTCTATATATTTTTGCAAAAAAAAATTTAGAAATACAAACTTGCTTGTCCTTTTAAAAAAAATTGTTGTATTTATATTATATATATGAAATATTTAAATACAAACTTTCTTCTGTCGCTATTTCTCTTAATATTTTTAAATATCTTTTTAGCAACACAAATGTTTAGAAATATAAATGTCAAATACAAACTTTCTTCTGTTGCTTCCTTCTGTTGTTTTTTAAAAACATTTTTTATTTTAATATATATTATATTATACTATATATACATTTTCAATATTTTCAAAAAATATATTCATATATTTAAACACACACTTGAGGGTTTTCATTTAAAAAGTGCATTCTGGTTCAGTTGTGTTATCATCCATCCATTTCTTCTGCCTATCCGGGTCCAAAACTCACCATACGGTACTCCGTCACGTGTTGGTTCTTCAAATGCCGTATTAAACACGCTACCTCCGCAAGATAGTTTCATGGCATGTGTTGGTAGTTAGGTTCCACATGGCAGACATGACTGTTTTTGTTTGGCGCACCTGCGCAATGTGAAGGAAAGTGGGAGGAGCACGATGCCGACACTGACCAGTGGCCGATTGAATATATATATATATATATATATATATATATATATATAAACACACACACACACACACAAAGGTTTTTATTTTTCTTCTCCAGTTGAGCTATTGTGACCAAGTAATTTCCCTTGTAGATCAATCAAGTGTGTCTAAGTCTAATGTCACAAACAAGACGGTACTGCATGTGAGTGCTTTCAGATGAGGGAGGGGCCCAGAGCCATGTGTGGTGTTTGTGGTGGGCTGCCACAAATAAATGAATGCGTGGGAAACAGTGGTGTAGTTCAGGGCACTTTTTTTGTATTTGTATTGAGAAAATTTGAGCAAGATACCAAAAAATAGAAGTGTTGGCACTCTGCTGTTGGTAGGTGGGTAGTTAAGGGGTGGAGCTACACACACAGTGCCATGTGTTGATTGGCGGACAGGGAATGGTCGCAAAGAGAAAAAAAAAGATGTTCTGTGAAGTGTCCTTCCTTCAAACGTCTTTGCCCACTGAAGCTTGACTAAACGAGTCTGAAATCCCACCACCTGATTTACGGGCCACCTCCTCCATTCCGCTCCATCCGCTTTGCCGCCTCGTTAGCCCTCCCCTCAGAAGGGGCGAGGGTGTGCACTCACCTTGCTCTTGAGGATGAGCTGGAAGGAGAGCGTGCGCTTGCAGGACAGGTTGGGGTTGCGCTCCGAGTCATTGACACGGGCCTTCAGAACCCACGTCTGGTTGAGCACGGTGAAGCGCGGCGTCTCGTAGTACAGCCGTGTGATGAAGTCGTCGGTGCGGTACGGCCTGAACTGCACCTCTGCCGTGGGAGGGCAAGACACGGGAGGGTCACTTCTTTGGAGACGCAGGCTAAGCCAGCGGGGTTAGCGTTAGCTACCTGTGAAGCCGATCTTCTCGTAGCAGAGCAGGCTGAAGATGCTGTTGTAGAGCTGCATGTCACGCCGATGGTTCTGGTCCATCTCGCCCAGGATGCCCATCAGCTCTGTGCCCGTCTTGGTAGGATGCGAGCACTCGCCCTCGTGTGCCGGCAGCTCATGGAAGGGACCCTGCCACGGACACCCGATCCTCTTGTACTTGCACTGCGTCACCCTGGAGACACACACAGATATCATTAGGACACAAATAGAACTACACCGCAGGTGCTAATGAACTCATCCTCGTGTGCGTGCGTGTGTGTTACTTGAACAGAGGAGGTGCTAACGACCAACACACCGACATCACCACAACATTTATATTATGCCAACAACTAAGAAAACAAACTTCATATAGAGGATCTTTGACGAACGTTCTTGCAGTCGGTCCTCAAAAAAGCAGAGCTCCTGTCACAGAGGAGCACTCCTGTCATATAAAGACTCTTTGACATGCAGCAGGTCCTGCAGCAGGTCCTTAAAAACACCAAAGCACTGCTGTCATGTGAAGGATCTTTCACTCACGCTTTTTGCAAAACATCCTCAAAAACAACAGAGTGCTCACGGCATACAGAAAATCTTTGACTTGTCTTTTTGCAGCAAATTCCCCGAAACAGCAGAGCACTCTGGTTATATGGAGGATCTTTGACTAGCAGTTTTGCAGAAGGTCTGTAAAAAGAGTATAGAGCTCCTGTCATATAGCGAGGATCTTTGACTAGTATTTTTGCAGTAGGTTCTCAAAACCAGCAGAGCTCTTCTGTCATATAGAGGATCTTAATGAGTGTTTTTGCAGTAGGTCCTCAAAAACAGCTGACCCCCTGTCACAAAGAGGATCTTTGATGTGCATTCCTCTCATGTACAGGGTTTTTGACTATCGTGTTTTTGCAAAAGGTCTTCCAAAACAGCAGTGTGCTCCTGTCATTTAGATGATCTTTGACTAGCAGTAGCTCCTTCAAAACAGCAGAGCATTCCTGTCACATCGATGATCTTTGACTCGCGCTGTTCCTGCTATATAGAGGATCTTTGATGAGTGTTTTTGCAGTACGTCCTTAAAAACAGCAGTGTGCTCCTGTCATTTAGAGGATCTTTGACGAGCAGAGCATTCTTGACTAGCGTTGTTCCTGTTATAGAGGGTCTTTGATTGGCGTTTTTGCAGTAGGTCCTTAAAAACAGCAGCGCCCTCCTGTCATATAGAGGATCTTTGACTCGCATTCCTGTCATGTAAAGGGTCTTGGATGAGTGTTTTGGCAAAAGGTCCTCAAAAACAGCAGTGTGCACGTGTCACACAAAGGATCTTTCACTTGTGTTTGTGCAGCAAATTCCTACCAACATGACTGCACTCGTTATATAGAGGATCTTTGATGAGCATAAACATGGTGCATGTGTTTGATTTGAAAACAGAGTTAAAAATAAGAGTCCGGACCCCCAGTCCCGCCCCTCCCGAATAATTGACTTGAATAGCTCTGCTCTAGGTTCTGCCAGAAGATGATCGTTTTTGGTCTAAAGTGTATGTTATGATCCTGTGTGTGTACATTCAGTATTATGTGTGTGTCTGACCTGTCCTGGCATTCTTCTTTCTGGTGTCTCTCCAGGCTGGATCGAGGGAATTGTTTAAGGCAGAAGGTGCACTCCGTGGGCAGCTCGCTCACCGCCTTCTCCACGGCCAGGTTCCTGCAGCAAAGGTTCTTGCTGATCTCGCACCTGATGTGGCAAAGGCATGCGTCAGTACGGCGCCACCCAGTGTTCGCCGTGTGCTGCCTACCTGCAGTTTGGACACGTGGCCTGCTCCTCCTTCAGCCGAGAGTCAGCCAGCAGGTGGATGAAGCAGCCGGCGCACATCAGGTGCCCGTTGGTGCACTAAGATAAAAATATGACAAAATATACTCGTTAAAGGAAAGAAAGTATCATTACTAAGACACAAGTTTGTCATGTTTGACATGAAATTTGCATGTAATGTAAAAAAGCACAGGGAGAGTAGTAAGGGGATTTGTACGCACATTAAAGCTACGTACACTGAACATAAGAACACACTCCAAAAAACATGTACTGTCTCCACATACAATACATTACTACACATTTCGAAAAAACATACAAATCAAACGCATCTAAATGATGTCTTTATCCTGGCTAGAGTTTTATACAGTATTTAGATTTTGACTAGTTTAAAAAATGTAAAAATATTTTAAATTATTATAAATATATATTTAAATAAATACAAATTATTATAAATATTTTTTTATTTATTTAAATATATTTTTAAACATTTCAGATAACTGTATACAATGAACTAGGGCCTGTGTTTGACACTAAATGGGTGCGCTTTAGCGCGTGTTATCTGAGACTTGTACGGATAATTGTTATGATTTATGATTTGGCGTTGGCTGTACGTCAAGCAAAATATAACTTGATTGAAAATTAAACATACAACGGAGCACCATCGAAAATTCATATCCATACATTTCAGGCTGAATTAAATTACCATTGTGCAATCAGGATCAAATCTGGTTTGACACAAATTTAGGCTGTGATGTGTACAGATTTGATAACAGAATTATTAGAATATGTCGGCCCATGGTAAAACATGTGTCCTTTAATGTACGGTTTAAAAGTGTGGATATTGTATTGTTGGTCATGTTACTGCTTGTGCTTCAACACGTGATTAATGAGCGTGTCTTTAGCATGTGCAGGCAGGCCGTCTATGTGATGATGACGTCATCATTCACCTGCTGGTTGACGTCATGACATCAAAAGGAGGATTCGGTTGAGTTTTGGGTTCATTTGGGTGTCAATGTCCTTACTAAAAAAAAATACTACTACTAGGACTACAATCTATCTGTGGCTGTGGGCTGGATGACATCATCTAATTTGCATAATTGGTCATGATGCATGGGCATCTCATTTTAACAGCTGGTGTGGGAGAGAGATTGGTATGTCAAGCTACATTCACAGGCAGTCCCATTATAATGTGTTTATGCGCTAGGGCCAACTGGTAGCGCCAAAAGTATTTGTGGCGGTCCAAATGTATTGGTGCGGAAATGTAAGGGAAGTCCAGTTAAGATGGCAGCACAGGAGCATCAGGGTGTGGCTTCACTTCAAGGCCTGCTGCTCATCACTACAAATACATGCAGCAACAGGTTGGTATCACATTGTTTGTTTGTTTTTTAGGGGTGGGGGGTACATTGTGGTGAGGGGGCTTTAGTGCAGAATGCAACAGGTGTGTTTTGGGGGATGATGGGGGACGGGGGACATGTTTGTGGTTGGCACATTTACCTGGTACACTGACGCCTTGGGCAAGTCTAGGCACACGGTGCAGCACAGCACAGAGTACAGTCTCTCCTCCAGCTTGCCGGACTCCCCCTCGGGCACTTTGGACCTCTTCTTGGGCGGCTCTTCCGAGTCGGCGTCGGGCCCGTCCGCCTGTCGCCGCGTCCCAACATCCTCTTGCATGGCCTCGGCCGCCGCCTCCGCCGCCGCCCCCCCGGCCCCGATACCGATACCCAGGCCAGCCGAGGAGGAGCCGGGCGCGGGCGCGACACCCACGTCCCCGTCGTCCATGGCGGACATGGCGGCGGTCGTCTAGAACTTTCCGGGATATTTTGTCAGGTTAGCTTGGGTGCTAGCTCGTTAGCCGCCAGGCTAACTGTCAGCTGACAGCTAGCTAGCTAACGCTTGTGCAAACACTAACTGGGATGCTAGCGCCCTTGTTATTTTTTATTAATATTGTTATTATTATTATTATAATGATTACGATTAACTATGGAGGCAATTGCTTTAATGAACGCGATGTTAGGAACAGCAAGCAGCGACGGTTTATGCTGGGAAAAACAAGCAGTTTGGTTGACTTACAGCGCTTAGCAGGCTAGCTAGCTGACAAACAGAGCTCCAGTGGGAACAAAAACAACTCTCAGCTGTTGGCTTCTCGACGCCGTTAGTCGCCGTGACAGCGCTCGGTACCAGGTGTGCACCGGCGGCCCGGTTCTTCTCGGCTCAGATCGGCTGTTCGTCTCCCGTATTTGCTCCGGTAGCCGAGTGTCCGGGTGATGTTGGAGGCGATTTGTGTTGGAACTCGTCTCTGTGGCTACACTACCACCATCTTTGTTTTTCTCCCCCCCCCCGAGCTCGACCTGCTCGCTTCTTTTTTTACCGCCGCAACTCTCGGCTTTTACGCCTCTAATTGTTCCTTATTCACAAACCATGTAAAAGTATGCAAATAAATAAGAGCCGCGCTGCTTCCGCCGGGGTGGACATTTGCAGCTGAGAGCTGACAGCGGAATGTTTTGTTTTGCCAGATGACTTGGGGTATTTAAAGAGTTGGCCAGGGCGCATGCGCAGTGGCTGCCGACGAGGCACACTGCTTGAAAGGTGACCAAAGTGTGTCAGGTGACCGATTTTAAAGCCGTACATCAAAGGACGCCGCCCCTTGTTTTTTTTTGTACGTCGTTGCGCTGCGTGGACACACGACGAACCTTTTAATGACAGCATGTCTGTGGTGAGCAGTGAGCACAAACACTCTGAACAAATGTCATTTGTGCATTGACAACTGTGTGTGTGTGTGTGTGTGTGTGTGTGTGTGTGTGTGCGCGCGCGCGCGTGTATGTGTGTGTCCCTGTCCATTCAAGCACTACTTGAAGGTGAGTGAACAAAAGAGTGCTTCATTATAAAAAATTTCAACAGGAGCGTGAAGGGCCGCTATCAAGGGAATGTGGGTGGGGGTTAGGTGGGGCAGGATGGTAAAAATGTCAGCTGTCTAGCATGAGGAGGGACATGAGCAACTGGGGCTACTTGGACTGCCAATGAAGTTATGTTGTGGCACCAGTGGCGCCATAAAGGAGGGGGAAATTTCGAACAATTCCAAGGGCCCATGACTGACAGGGGGCCCAGTAAATAGGTAAACTAGAAAAGCACTTGTCAAGCACAGACCTCTGCCGAGGGCCATCGTTTCCCCCATATTGTGATTTACACCATAAATATTATTGCTCCATTGATTTCATCTGCACATTTAGGTTCCTTGACCATGAAAACATAGCATTAGCAGTTGGATTCATCATGATATCAATATGAGTTCAGTAGTTATTCACAAAAATCACCTTTTCCATAATGGTGGTTTTCTTCTGGATCTAGCTCCATAGCTTTTGAAGAGACAACAAATCCACTGGTACACTCCAGATTCCACCGTGTCTTGGCTATATATAATATATATATAATGGTGTTTGTTGCATGTTTTTAGCTTCATTTGTTGTCTTCCTAGGATGAAAATGTCCCCTATTTTTTCATATTCCGGATCATAGCATCCGGAATGATTCCATTATCTGGATAAGTCTTTGATGTTTAGTAGAACCTGTTGGAAACCTGCCCTGTATTTTTTGTTTCCAATTGCTCTGACCATTTTTTGTGGAGCTATATGCACAAATGCCGAAAATCCTATCCTATCTCGCAATGTTATAGAATCCTTTAAAAAAAAAAAAAGTCTTGGATCCAAAATGTAATCAGTTCTTCCATATCCCATTTTTTGACAATTCCCTAAAATTTCATCCAAATCCATTCAGAACTTTTGAAGTTATTTTGAACACAAACATAAACGCAGGCAATAAAATAACCTCTGCACTGCTCTTGTGCGTTGCACTGCGCTTTGCGGAGGCAATCATTTTGCTACCTGGTGGTGATTTAAAAAAAATATATAGTCAGAAAACGATTAAAACAATCTCAAGTATTTGGTAATAACGGTTAAATATCCACATTGACCAAAAGTAAACTTCCATATTGACTGAGCACCCCCCATAGTTACATGAAATGGTTTGGTCCACTACTACCTTCACGATTGTTGTGGCTGCAGCTTGTAGCAGGCAGCTTGTTGCCCGTCAGTCGGCAGTTGCGGCAGAGCAGAGTGAAACAATGCTGCCAGTGGCTAGTCAAATAATGTCTGGGAGTGAAAAAAGGAAAGCGAGAAAGGTGAGAGAAGACAGGCAAACGAAAAGTGTGTCAATATGTGACCTGTTTTTTTCGGGGGGGGGGGGGGGGGGTGTAGCCGAGCCAGTCTGTGTGTCGTAGAAATTAACCTGTTGGCACACAATGAAATAAGCTAGCATCTTGTGTTAGCCTACATCTTGCTCCTTTTTAACCAGCATTTAATCAGTGCAGGTAAATGTTTAGCATGTATAATCAGGTGGTGCTCCATTTACCAAAGTTAACAACACGAGTCAGCAGCAGCCCTGTCTCTCCATAACCAGTTACCAACTCCTCAGTAAGAAAAGTTGCTATTGGCTAGAAGCCGCTAGTTGAGTCATTGGCTAATTACCATATGATGTAAGAGAAGCATAACCTCATAGGAGAGACAAAAGTAAAAAAAAAAAAAAAACTTCAATATGTTTAGAACACAAATACACCTGATTCTTTGTTTGTTCATTTTAATTTGGCCATTGCTTTATCTAAATATAGTAAAATTATTTTATTATATTTTTACTAGCATAATAATTACATCCAGCCTCACCTCCAGCCTCCACCTTTTATCTTGCAGTCGAAGTACTAGTTTCATTTATCACACAACGTTCTTCCATCACACATTATGACACACCGACAGGTCAGTGAGCGAGTCCGAATGAGGCTTGAGTGTAATGGGTAGTCATTTCATGAAGATTAAGAAACGTTTACGTTTTCGATCCCGCTCTGTAAAACGGCGAGATCAACCCCGGCGGCATCGCTCCTCATACGTACGTGATACGCATACGTGATTGAAGGATGCGCAGAGCTCCACTTTGCCCCAGTGTGCAGCGGGAGCTGACAGTGCAGACGGCTTGTGACTGTTTTGGGTGGGGCGGACCTTTCAGCAGCACCCGCTGCTGTTCCGTGAGAACAGAAAATGCAGCTCAGTACGTGGTTTCAGTTTTAAATTCCCAAAACTCAGAAAACTCTCCATTGATGCCAGAAAAAGTCGCTGGATGTGTCGCTAGTCGCTTTTGATAAAATATGTCGCCAAGGGGGTTTGGAATGTCAACAGATTTAGCAACAAAGTCGGCGAGTTGGCAACACTGCCCATAGCTTTACCCAGCAGTGCAATCACCTTGTGTTGCTCACCTTCTTCACTGGGACAGGGAGGGGTGAAGTTATGGGGAGACAGGCCTGCTGCTGACTCGTCTGTTGTTAAATCTGGTTAGCGGGGGAGGGACAACTGATTTAATAATACATGCTAAACATTTACCTGTGCTGATTGAATGTTGGTTAAAAAGGAGTGAGATGTAGGCTAATACAAGATCCTAACACTCTAACATATTTCATTGTGCACAATACGCTAAGAGACTCGTGTCCACGACAAAGAGATTGGCTAGGCAAAAAAAAACAAAAACGGGTCACATATTGACACTCTTTTCGTTTGCCTCTCTTTTCTCACTTTTTTCACTCCCAGACATTATTTTACTTGGCACTGGCAGCATTGTTTCACTCTGCTCTGCCGACTGAAAGGCAACACGCTGAAGCTACGAAGCGCGGTGAACGTAGTAGTGGACCAAACCACTAAAAATTTCATGTAGCTATGTAGCCCAAAGTGATTTTTTTTCAGTTGGAAGAGGCTGACCCTCCTCTATAGCTGGGAGTTAGTAGGCCAGAGGAGGGCCTTTGACATCAAAGCAGCCCAAAGCACTGTCTATACATCTGAGGATGAGAGCTCGACTACAGCGCATACAACAACAACCACATACACCATTATAGCAGTGAACATAGCGATGGAGATAGCCGAGGAGGGGACAAGGCCTCGTCACTTACCAAACATGTTCTCAAATCACTTAGAAAGGGGGTTTGGAGCAGTTCCACACTCAGCAGCCATTCAGTGGGAGAGGAACTTGAGTCTGTCCAGAGCTCTGGTGAGGCCATGGTGACCACATCTCAGCCTAGTGCAATCAGGGAGATGTTCTTTAATTTAAGCTGTCTTTCCGTATCTGGTTCTTTTCTGCAGTGAGTATTGTCCCAGAATCAACTCACCTTCTGGTTCTGTTTGTCCAGCCACACCCTGACGACAAATGGGAAGGCTGACTTTACCTGAACGGACCCTGCCACCTGAGCTTGTTCCACACACCCAATCACCAGTCTGCACTGCAGGCTGCCTTCGGTCGGTCCTGAAGATGGTTCCTTTTTCAGGACCTGTGGTATCAAATCAGACACAGATCATACAGCATTTTGCAATTCCTCCACATACCTCTTGTCTTCCTCAATTTGAAATGGTCTTCTAATTTTTCAAGCTCATTTTCTAGCTTTCCCTTAGCGAACCTTCTACAACCAGTTTGTTCACTGAGTTTGGTGTCAATTTTGGTGCTTGGTGACTGTATGTAATGTTTTATTACAGCAGGTAGCGGGGGTGGACCAGCAAGCCAATGAGGCCATCTTGTATGACCCTTTTCTGCCATTTTTCGAACAATTTTGGCTGATGGTCCAGCGCTGTTGTTGCAAAGGAACACATTAGTTTTTGTCTCCCTAACTTGAACTGGGAGCCAATAGTCCCGGCCAGAAGGCTAAGCCCTCCATCATTCCTCCTTTCATCCATCATCGTTCACACGAGCTGGCCGACAGAGACGTATGGCATGCTGTGTCCCGAGCGCTCTGACCAAGTGGTGGTCACGTACGACGGCGGTCCCAACTCGCCGTTCTAGCAAGTGTGTGCTGTCTACTTGCAAATACGTGGGCAAAATTTGAGGATTCATACGTGGCGAGTACCACCTCAGTACACATTTGGGAGCACGCAGACACGACGTAGCAACTTTTAGTGCAGGAGGAACTTACGCTGTGCGGGGGCTGTGTCAAGGCTACCGATTCACCCCCGGTATGTGTGACACACATGCCCTCTACTGCCAATGAGCGCACAACGCACTAACTCCGTGAGTCTTTTAAATTTTTCCCACGGTCACTCGCTCTACGGACGGCGTACTTAGCACATGCTTGCTGCGCACATGATAAGATATATCCGTGCTTACCCGGCACTTCCTCAGTTCAACTTTCCAATCAGCACGCAGGACTCACGTGGACCGTACCGAGTAAGCACGTGCTCTGCACTTAGAACACACATTGTGCGCACTTTCCGCAGTATATACGGGGTCGGCTGTACACTAAATAACAAAGGTTATTGAGGGCTGGGGAATCGTTGAACTTTATGAATCGCGAGGAATCAACACCAATAAACAAACACACACAAATCAAACCAAATGCACAACAAGAAGAGGAAGGAAAGAAAAGAAAGCACGGCTATATGTCAGCTCGTTGAATCATGTCCACAATTACATTTGTAAACTGGAACATACGTAGAATTGGGAGTCAGGCAAAACAACTAAGAGTTATTAATCATCTGCTCAAAATACAAGCTGACTGCAAATTAGAACTCAAGACAAAGAGTGGTCGCAATTATGATCAATAACAACATTTTATTCAATCAGAATAATACAATTTCACATCCAGAAGGATGATGTATTATGATTAACATGTCAATTGATAGCAAGCCTTTCACAATAGTTAGTCTTTGTGGCCCTAATTATGATGACCCCTGTGTTTTTCACAATTTTTTTTCTATCCTCAAAAACGTACCCAGCTCAGACCTAATCATAGGAGGATACTTCAATACAATACTTGATCCAACAATAGATCAATCAAGCACAACAGGACATCTCACAACACTTAAATCTACTAGACTCTTAAAGCAATATGTGGAGGACTTTGGTCTTGGTGATAGCTGCAGGCTACCATCCTAAAGACAGAGAATACACCCATTTTTCAAAAGTACACCACACATACTCGAGAAGTGACTTTTCCCTCACCGGCAACTCATTACACTGATATATTTGAAACACAAATCCATCCAAATACAATGAGTGATTGTGCACTAGTTGCAGTTAAACTACACACTGATAATATTTTTTGTGAACTACAGAAATATAAAGTGGAGTTGAGCAATCTGTTAAATAAGACAAACAAGTTTCTTATTGAAACGCTCAGACTCAACACATCTCAAAACAGTAATAACTCAACCCCATACCTGGCAAATACGATTAAACAAAATAAAGAACACCTAAGCCATATCATAATTCCAATGACATCAATAATGTATTTCAGAAGTATGATCAAGATTAATATACATATTATAAACAATATACATAAATTCCTCAATAATTTTAATTTCCCTCAACTAACGACACAACAAATGGCTTCCCTGCTGAGTTTTATAAACATTTGTGGTCCACCATCAACCCTTTTTCTCAGAATTCATCATTACCAACACTATACCTCCAACAGTGAAAACAGCCACAATTTTTAAAACCTGACAAAGACACCACTCACCAATCCAGTTACCGACTCCTTCATGAATTAACACAGACATTGAAATCATCAGCTAAAGCGCTGCCAAATAGAATTGGAAAAAGTCATTCCCTTCATAATCCACCCAGACCAAACCGGATTTATTAAAGGTAGACAATCTTCTCATAACACACTGGAGTGTTGACCTTAATATGACCCCTTAGTAACTAATTTAGCCAGTATCCTTTTTTTGTGCAGCAGAGGGCGCCATTGTGCCTAGATGTATGAGAAGACTGGAAAAATATCGCTTCCAGTGGTGGGATTTCTGCTGAGTGAGAGGACCCTGAGCCACTCAGACGTATGTATGTGTTTTAGCACTAGAGAGATGATTTAGGATGACACAAGTATGGTACTTTGTACACACAACAGGCTCCTCTTAACCAATCAGGGGACTCTGAGCCCACACTTGGCAACATTTGATGGGGCTGATCAACCCGGCTTTGGAATACACTTTTTGGATTCTACCTGGAACCTGCCTTCAGTGCCTCATTTGGACTTTGAATTGTACACAAAATTTTCACCTGCTATAAACGTTTTGAGAGGACTCAACCGAGACTCACACTTAGTCTCGGGGACTTTGCTTTTGGACTTAATTCTTCTTAGAGAAAACTTGAAGAAAATGACTGCTATTTCTACAAAAAGGAACAACTTGACAAGAGACTTACAGTAATAGACGTTGTGAGCGGCTCTTTGGGCAGGCCGAAACGCTATCAGATGGCCCCGCGCACCCCGGGTCTTGGCTGTCTGAATCTGACGCCCCATCACTTCCTATTTACAACACTGCAGAAATTCGGATGCGGAGAGCCGTTCATTAATTGGATTAGAGTACTTATCCACCTCACCAACAGCCACCAGTACAACTAATGGGTTAACCTCACAACAATTCACGCTTCACAATGGCACTAGACAAGGATGACTATTCTCCCCGTCACTTTTTGCAATCTTCTGGGAACCACGTGCCGCTTGATACGTCAAAAGAATAACATCAAAGGTATCGGATCAATATCCACAGAACACACAATAATCCTCTATGCAGCTGATGAGTTGATCCTCCTCCAGGAACCACACTCATCACTCCAGGAGTGTCTCAGTCATCAAATCATTGTCATCTCTGTCTAATTACCTCCGCCAAGCGCAGTGCGGAGGTTATGTTTTTGCTGGCGTTTGTTTCAAAATAACTTGAACAGTTCTGAATGGATTTGGATGAAATTTTCAGAAATTGTTGTAAATGGGATATAGAAGAACTGATTACATTTTTGGGGTGATCCAGATCACCACCTGGATACAGGATTTTTTTAAAGGATTCTTTAACATTGCGAGATAGGACCATTTTCGGCATTTGTGCATATAATTCCACAAAAAATAGTCAGAGCACTTGGGGAACAAAAGATACAAATCCAGGACAAGTTTCCAACAGGTTCTACAAAATATCAAAGACTGACAGTTGGGGGGCGTGGTGAACAGGAAGTCCCAAACTAGGAAGTGCCTAATGTTTTAATATTTTAGGGTAAAACAAAGTACATTGTTTTTACCCCCGATTCACCGCACAGTGAAACCAATTGTGACACCCCCACCCCTCCTTTTGCTCCTGCCGTTAAAAACCTTGGTGTGTTTTTTGACAACAGTCTAAAGTTTGATAAGCAAATTAGTTCTGTGGTCAGAGCAACCTTCTTCCACCTCAGGCTCCTGGTAAAGGTAAAGTCCTTTTTGTCTAGTACAGATCTCGAAAAAGTGATTCATGCTTTCATCAGCTCGAGGCTTGATTATTGTAATGCCCTCTACACTGGAATATATCAGTACCTCCTCCGCAGGCTCCAGTTGGTACAAAACGCAGCTGCTCGCCTTCTTGCTAATGCTCCAAAATGCTCCCATATCACTCCAGTTCTCCGTTGTTTCCATTGGCTCCTGGTACAGTCTAGAATACATTTTAAAGTCCTTTTATTTGCGTTCAAGGCCATTAATGGACTTGCTCCAGCATACTTGGCTGAGCTTTTAACTGTCCGTCACCACTCCAGGGCCCTGCGCTCTTCTCAACACACAACATTAGAAGTCCCAAGGATGAAATACAAAAAATGGGGGGATCGTGCTTTTGCTGCATTTGCCCCCACACTTTGGAACTCCCTTTCACCTGCGCTACGATCTACTACAGAGTTGTCAGTTTTTAAATCTCTTTTAAAAACTCATTTATTCAGACTGGCTTATGACACATGATGGTTATATGTACTTTAGTTGAGATTCTGTGCCTGTATTTTTATTTTATTTTATTGTTTTAGTTGTTTTTATTCGATCTTATTCGATCTTACCCTGTTCTCATTTGCTATTGCGTGTTTTTACTCTTGTGAAGCACCTTGGGCACCATTGGGATGTTGTAAGGTGCTATACAAGTAAACTTTGATTAAACGTTGATTGATTGATATTCTTAAGTTCCGCCCACACACGGGCGTTACGCTGTCCTCAGTGGATCAGTGTGTGAGATGAGTTTGCATCTAACTGGCTCAAGCTCGTGTCGATCAAGGGTGTGTGTGTGTGTGTGTGTGTGTGTGTGTGTGCACGCGTACGTGTGCAAGTAGCGGCAAGCTTGATAAGGTTGCTAGGCAATCTGTTAAAATTTAAGTCATAGTGTATTTCATAGTGTATTCTTTGTTTAATTCTGCTAGTGTGCTACAGCTCTTCGGTGGTGTCTGAGCGCATGGCTTGCAATTCTCTAGCATAACATAGGGGGCAGTGTTTTCTCCGAGTGTGGCAACCACAACTCTGGTTGGTTAATTTAAGTAGTAAACAATGGCAACTGAAGCTGCATTATTATTTAAGTGTACTGTATTCACGATACAATGTTTAAGTTGTATTTACTCCTATACTACTATTTATTCTTCATTCTTTTATCATTGATTAAGGTATTATTGAGAGCCCAACCAATTTATCGGCAAGAAGATTATGAGGTATCACCGATTAATCAATATTGTGAATATATAATTGTTATATTCACTTTTTTGCTTCACAGAGATTCTGTCACTTCGTTCCTGTGCCTCTCTGTGCTGCTCTCTGCCCGCCTCCCCCTCACAGACCTGAAGCTCTGCCGTCTCACTCACTCAGCAGCAGCTGCAGCAGAGAAACGGCGAAAGAAACTGCATTTTTTTTACAACATGGTAAGCTGTGACTTTGTAAAACAACATAACACTACACTTTTGTGGCACGTCAAGGAGAACATTTTAGTTTTACATGGCTTACATGGCCTGTGTGAAAAAGTGATTGCCCCCTAAACCTAACAACTGGTTGGGCCCCCCTTAGCAGCAACGACTGCAATCAAGCATGTGTGATAACTTGCAATGAGTCTCTCACAGCGCCGTGGAGGAATTTTGGCCCACTCATCTTTGCAGAATTGTTGTCATTCAGCCACATTGGAGGGTTTTTCAGCATGAAGTGCCTTTTTAAGGTCATGCCACAGCATCTCAATAGGATTCAGGTCAGGACTTTGACTAGGCCACTCCAAAGTCTTCAGCCATTCAGAGGTGGACTTGCTGGTGTGTTTTGGATCATTGGTTGGTTTCAGCTTGAGGTCACCAACAGATGGCCGGACATTCTCCTTCAAGATTTTTTGGTAGACAGCAGATTTCATGCTTCCATTTATCACAGCAAGTCTTCCAGGTCCTAAAGCATCACACTACCACCACCATATTTTACTGTTGGCATTTCTTTTTCTGAAATGCGCCGTTACATTTTTTTACGCCAGATGTAATGGGACACACAGCTTTCAAAAAGTTCAACTTTTTTCTCGTCAGACCACAGAGTATTTTCCCAAAGGTCTTGGGGATCATCAAGATGTTTTCTGACAAAATTAAGACAAGCCTAAATGTTGTTTTTGCTCAGCAGTGGTTTTGGTCTTGGAACTCTGCCATGCAGGTCGTTTTTGTCCAGTGTCTTTCTTATGGTGGAGTCATGAACACTGACCTGAAGTGAGGCAAGAGAGCCTTGCAGTTCTTTGGATGTTGTTGTAGGGTCTTTTGTGACCTCTTGGATGAGTTGTTGCTGCGCTCTTGGGGTCATTTTGGTTGGCAGGCCACTCCTTGGAAGGTTCACCGCTATTGCATGTTTTCGCCATTTGTGGATAATGGCTCTTACTTAGTTCGCTGGAGTCCCAAAGCTTTAGAAATGGCTTTATATCTCACTTCTCACTTCACTTACAGGCAGAGTATCCACCGTGAAAATGATGATTTTACCAAAGGTTAATTATCTATTTTCCATGATCCCCACCAAACCATCTATAATTTGGTTCAAGTCATTAGATTCATATAGAAATACATTTCTTTGGAAAAATAAGCCAGCACGAATAAGTCTCAAAACGTTACAAAAATCTAAAGAATATGGGGGCTTAGAACTCCCAAACTTCTCCAACTACTTCCTTGCAAACAGGTTACAGTATATCTTAAAATGGATCAACCCTAACCCATTGGATTATTTATGGCTAGACATAGAACAATCACTTAGCCACGAAATCCCAATTTGTAACCTGCCCTTCATTAGCCAAATCCTCCGGAAAAATTATTGTTTTAAAAGTATAAATATAAGCACCACTCTGACAGCTTGGTGGGAATTTCTAAAAATAACTAAATTCTCGCTCACTCCTCGCCAATACACTCCCGTCTGGAATAATCCTGACATCTTGCTTAAAAAGAAACCATTAAATTTCCCAACATGGCACGAAAAAGGAATAAATTGTATGAAAAATATAATTATAGGAAACAACTTCATCTCATTTAACGACCTTGTTACACAGTATGGACTAAATCATAACAAATTTCTTGAATACATACAAATTAAATCTATAATTAAAGCAAGTTTCAGGACCATATCATGGGAAAGCAATGCCACTATTGACCAATTTTTTTAAATATCTGCCCCTAAAACATTATCTAAATTATATATTCTACTTTCAAAAAATGACAACACAATCGGAGTACCAATCTCCAAATGGAGCTCAGATTTATCTACAAGCTGTGACCCTGAATTCTGGAAGCAAATATGTCTCAATGCTTCCCGGTTAATCAATAATCCCAACCTACAGCTGATTCAGTTTAAAATCCTTCATAGAGTACACTACACAGGACATAGAATGTTTAGAATGGGCTTAACTGACTCTAACATCTGTACACACTGCTCAGACCATAGAATAGATGACTACTTACACTCCATGTGGACCTGTGCTCCCATTAAAAAATTTTGGCACGGAGTGTGTGAGGACCTATCTTTGGCACTTGGGTTCTCCATTCCTACCTCCCCTTTACTATGCCTGCTGGGCGATCTCTCCACAATTGATGTAGAAACAAACCAAACACAGCTTCTCATCACTGCATTAAGCATCGCCATGAAAACCATTCTCATCAATTGGAAATCAAGGAAGAAAGTGAACATAGCTCTTTACAAAAATCTTGTGTTAGATCATATAGCTATGGAGAGAATGTCTGCTGAATCTAAGGAACAAATGTCAGAATTTCAGTCTATATGGGCGCCAATAATTAATTCCCTGACCTGACTCTCGAGGGGCTGAGGGCGTCTGGCTCTGCACCAGCAAGTAGCAGGGACGGCCCCCCCCCCCGCTACTTGCTGGTGTCTCTGCTTCCTGGCTGGCGGTTGTCTCCCTCCCTCCAGGGTTTCTCCCTTGGCGTGTTGGTGGATGGGCGGGGGGTGAGGTGGTGGCCGGGCCTGCTGGGGGAGTCGTGCTCTGCCGGGCGCTTGCGCTGCTTTTTGTGCTCTGCTGGGCCGTTGTCTGTGTCTTCGCCTCCCCCGGTCTGTCTGTGGGCTTGTCGGGGGTGGGGCTCCCGTGCGCGTGTGGTGTGCCGTCAGCTCTGGTGGCATGTGGCTGGTCTGGCTTCTGGTGGCTGGTGGGGTCCGTCGGCTGGTCTGCTGCTGGTCTCGCCTTCTCGGCTCTGGTGCTTGGCCTCCCTGCGGCTTGGAGTGCGGCACTCCCGCTCCCTTTCCGGGGTTTGCTGCCCCGTGGGTGTCCGCTGTCGCCGCCCGTGCCTCCGCCGGGTGGGTGGGGGGTGTGCCTCCTGCATCCCTGGGCAGGGCGGTCCTGTGTCAGGGGTCGGGTGGGGGCTGGCCCGGGGAGGGCCGGGCTCCGTTCCCTGGGTGTGGAGGTGGCGGTGAGGGGGGACTAGCGCTTCCGGCGTGGGCGGGCTTCTTTCCGGTTGTGGGGGTGTCGCTGGGCCTGCCGGTGTGTGACCCCCTCGTCTGCTTTTGTGGGGTGTGATCTTTCGCTGGTCTCAGGGGTTGGCTGTCCTCCGGCCCGCCGGCGCCCTGTCTTTGGCTGGGATTACCTCTCTGCGGCCCCTTGCTGGTCTTCCCCGAGGGGGTGGGCTCTCTGGGCTGGCTCTTGGGGCGCTGATCTTTGTGCTGCCTGCCCCTGTGGGCCTGGTGGCCTTCTGGCGGCGGGGGCTCGGTCTGGCTATTTGGGGCGACGCTCTCTGGGAGGTGGAGGGCGGCCCCTTTCCTTTCATGCATTCTCAGTGACAATTGCACACGTTCTTGCACCTTTATATATATGAAGTCTTCCCCACATACAGAGATACCTGTACATATGCACACTCACAGTACATACGTACTTCCCCACATTGCTCACTGAGTTAACCAGGGTGTTATTATGTTGATGGTTTTATTACAGCGACGGTGATATCAGCAGTATGATTATAGTTTTTTTACAATGATGTGCATTACAGTAATTATCATTCTGTTCACTATCATAGATAATCATTTCATTACTACTATTATGTGTGACTGTTTCAATGCAGTATTGTCATTGTGGTTGTTGTTATTATCAGGGTCTTCATAGTCGTCACAGACATTTATTTGCTGATGTCGTTCTGTATGTTTCTGTTGTTCTGTTATTGTTGTCACAATGTTGTTGCTGCTGTTGTCCTTGTCTCTTGTCTCTTTTTTTGGCCCCCTCTTTTCTTTTCTCTTCTTCTCTGTCCCCTCCTGCTCCGGTCCAGTGACTCCAAATTTGCTTAATAACAAGCATCTAAGTCAA
The DNA here is from genome assembly GCF_027744805.1 of Dunckerocampus dactyliophorus. Classification (NCBI taxonomy): domain Eukaryota; kingdom Metazoa; phylum Chordata; class Actinopteri; order Syngnathiformes; family Syngnathidae; genus Dunckerocampus; species Dunckerocampus dactyliophorus. The sequence goes on from NC_072838.1 coordinate 3,427,156, forward strand.
ATAAATCCTGTACAGCAGGGGAAGTGTAAATCTGTTGAGCACTTGAGGGCATTTAGATCTACAATTCTATCTGCCTTAAAGGCTGGACAGGACGGGGGAAAAAAATGGCTTTATAGCATTTTCTAGACTGATAAATGTCAATTAATCTCAGTTATAGTATGTTTTATCAGGAGGGCTATCACATTTTCACACAGGGCCATGCAGATTTGGATTTTTTTTCTCCCTTAATAATAAAAACTTTGATTTAAAAACTGCATTTTGTGTTCAGTTGTGTTGTCATTGACTAATATTTAAATTTTTGTTGATGTTTGTTGATCTGAAACAACATTCAAGTATGACAAACATGCAAAAAAATAGGAAATCAAGAAGGGGCAAGCTATGGAGGCCCAGAGGGGACATGGAGAAAAACAACTGACAGTAAAAAAAATGTTTTTTAAAACACACATTTTTGTGAGAGCTCGCAAAACTTTTGCGAGATCACGTTAACGCTAGCATGAATAAAGGCTCAGAAGTGATGGTTTCTGAGGCGAACGCCACAGCCGACAGCTCCAGCATGGGAATATTTTGTTTTTTATCGACGACCGACACGGACAGTTTTCTCAAATGGGAAAAAAAATACAGCTGGAGGTGCAGCAGAGCCTTCATCCCGACAGTCAACGCTTGCTGAGGCGTTTGGTCGGCAATGTAAATATAAACAAAACAGTGCAAAATGGTGCGCGCTCACAGACAGTGTCGCTCGCTACATTGCAAAAGAAATGCAACCATTCAATACGGTTATATGACATATATGGCATAAAATTTTAACAACACACATACAGGCAACTTCTGTGTCAAGCTAATGTGGCTCACACAGGTACACTGTACTGGAGTACCATCTAGTGGTTCAAATGTGAGTTACTCTCATGACAATAATTAATCAAAAAAATGTTCTCAAAAAAATGTTGGCGATTTATGTTCATGTACAGTATATATCCTACGTACATCAATGCTCTTATTTCAAATATCGGCCGATATATCGGTTATCGTACAGTACAGGTATATACAGTATCCTGTATATATCAGTCCTCTTATTTTGTATATTGGCCGATATATCGGTTGTCGGCAAATATATCAGATATCAGCAGATATATCGGATACAGGCTTTTAATATCCTATATCGGTCGGGCTGTAGTATTATTACACATTCTGTACTCATTTATTACCCAATGCCTCTTACTCCCATTACACATCTTTGTCCTTTTATTATTAAAAACCACAGAGAAGGAGTAGAATTAAATAAACTCTGCTTCTTCCTACTCAGCCAACGTACTACACAGTACTACATATCTGTGTGTGTAGGGATGACATGCATGCAGTATTTGACTAAATGTCGCGTTAACAATAACTTCAAAGTGGCAGTGAAATGTTTAGTCATAACAGCCTTAAAGCATTCCTAATCAATAAAACACATCGAAGATACAGAAAGTACAGTGTTTCATTGCGTATGTTTTGTTACATCATAGCTTTACAGGCGTTGGCAAAGCAGTTAGCCAGACGTGCAGGAAGTTGGCCATGCCAGCAGAGGCGCCAGATGTGGGGGATGTCCGTCTTTAAATCAGCCTTTAGCTCTGTTAGGATCACTTGTGTGTTTGGAGCATTTGGTCGTCGTTGCGTGTTCTTCTTTGTCAGCCACTGTAGTTTGCTGCTCATGTTTCCTGCTTTTCGCCTCCTTCCTGAACAGGAATGTGGACCAAAACCTGCATTGGCTGTAATTTCAATTCCACTTTCTCAATATTTCCTTGGGTGAAGAAAGCTGAAGTTGTGTCGGGCGTCGGATGCTGACCTGATCGGGGCTGGAATTGATCAGTGGTCGTGTGGGCTGATTGGTTGTTTTGATTGGAGGGTGGTCGCTGCAGTGGGCGTGGGCAGGACTGGCCTGAGAAGCCTGCCTCCCAGTTGAGTGGGTCTCTGTTAGCTGCTGTGTCACGTAGTCCACTGGACTCTTATGGGCCGCATCGGTGTGTCGACTGAGTTCTTCTTCTGTACAGTCTGTGCTCATGTCATCTTTGCACCGGAGTGCCCTCTGCTGGCAGCGCAACGCCATAGCCCTCAGCCAAGGATGCTGCAGGCTTTGCTCAGCTGTCATCCTGGCTGCAGGATCCGACTGGAGAAGTCCAGTGACGAGGTCTTTGGCTTCTGCGGCGTGTAAAAAGGATTAAAATGGTGTCAGTTTGTGTCAGCTGATGTGTGTTCTTACCTGCTGAAATGGTGTCCCAATAGGGGGGCAGGAAATGGAGCTGCGCTTGTTTGATGATCTGAAACAGCTCCTCTTGGTTACGCTCTCGACTTCGAAACGGGGCGAAGCCGCACAAAAGAATGTAGAGGATGACACCAAGAGCCCACATGTCCACCTCCACACTGTAGCCTGTTGGGAAGGGTCAATAATCCCATTCCAGTCTTAAGACTTTTCTGTGGCTGTTTTGCCTGCACTAACCTGTCTCAGAGAGAACCTCTGGTGCGACGTAAGTGGGCGTGCCACATATGGTGAAGACGGGCTCGGTCACGATCATGGCGAGACCAAAGTCTGCCAGCTTGAGTCTGGTGATGCCTGCGGCGGCGTGGACAATCTGTAAGGGAGAGATGGTCCGGTTAGCTTGTTCACTGAAAGACAACACCAGGGTGGAAATTTGGCGCTGAGTACAATCCGACATCGAAAACTAGTTACGCATTAAGCCCACCGATGGCGACACAGACTGTTAGATGACTCCAGATGACGAGCAGCACAACAACACTGGAATAAAACATCTAAGATAGCCTTGAAGTTTGATGAAATACTGGTACATCTCGGATGTTAGACTCCACGCTAAAAGGAAGCTTTAGTGAATCACCAGCAGGTTCTCTGGTTTGAGATCCCGGTGCACGACGCTCCTACGGTGGATGTACTTCAGCGCCTCGCTCATGTCCGAGACCATCAGTCCGGCCTCGGCCTCTGGGAAGCTCCCTCGCTGGCTGATGGCCTCAAAGAGGTCGCCGCCGCTGGCCAGCTCCATGACCAGGTAGGTGTGGGCCAGCGTGTGATGGTGGGCCAGCAGCCGCACGATGCGGGGGTGGCGCAGGCTGCCCAGCAGGCACAGCTCATTCTGCAGCATGTGCTCCCTGCCCACCAGCCGCGAGCGCTCTACGATCTTCACGGCCAAAGTCTGCCTGTCGAGGCGGCGGCGGCACTCGTGCACTACGGCGAAGTTGCCGTCTCCCACCTGCCGGCCGATGTCGTAGAGGCGCTCGATGTCTGCCTGGGAGACCTCACTGCCCTCTGAGGGAAGACCCGAGACTTCCCCTAGTCCCGGGAGTGGAGGCCTTCTCCACCTCACTTCCTGTGCCTGCGGTGAACTTCCTCTTTGCTTCCTGGACACTGGAGGAAGAGGGACCCTTCCTGAAAGCGGGTCGATCCATTCTGGGCTGTGATGTTTGGGTCTTCTTGATAAGCAGCTCTCGCACAGAGGAGTGAAGTGCTTGTCTCCGGTCTCTCGCTCCAGTTGCTGCTTGAATTGGCCAACGAGAGGTGGCGGTGCCTCACAGATCCCGCCCCTCACATGCAGCCTCTGTAGATGATTGGGCAGGCGAGCAGCTTTCCTGGACGTAGCCATCTTTACCTTCTCTGTGTCTCCATTCCTAAAGGGAGGCGTGTCGCTTGGATCTGCACCCAGATTCTTGTTCCGGTTGGTCCCCTCGCTGTACCCGCTGTCCGCTTTGGCTGCTTTATCTGGCGCTGGTCGGAGTTTCTTCTCCCAGACCAGCAGCGCCGCCGCTCGGTAACGTGAATTCTCAGGGAACAGCTCCTCCAGCGCCTCCTGCAGGCTGCTCAGGTCAGGGCGAGCTTTGCCCAGAGCCAGGAAGGCTACATCTCCGCGGAAGAAGTCGCTAATGCTCTTCACCTGAAGTCAATGGATGCTTTGTTAGCATTAGCATTAGCATTATTGGCGTAGGCTGCGGAAGTGACCTGACCTCCCAGGCAAAGGTGGTGAAGAGGCGTGTCACTCTGGAGCTGTGCCAGCGAGGGAAGCCCAGCGCTTCTGAGATGTCCAATAGCAGCTGCTCGAAGGAGACCACACCCCTCCGGTTCAAAAGCACGCTCACCTTTGGAGAAATCACAGTATTTTTGTTGGTTATTAACATCTTTTTTGTTAGCGTTTGTGGTTTAGCATTTACTTCCTGTCTGTTTTTTGGCCTTCCATATTGATATATTTAATAGATTAGGCTGGAGAAGGCATGGACAAACACAGATCATTAGCATTAAAGCTGCAGACACACAAAACGGCGTGTTGCCAGTCGGGCTTAGTAAAAGCACTTTTAAAGGTTATCAAGGCTAAGACTTTTCCAATACACTTGTGGCACCTCTGAGACTCGGTGAGCAGGATTCTTGGAGCTTTTTACTTTTTATTTAGTCACAAGCGTTGATCAAAAAGTTCCGTCTCACCTTCCGCAGTGCACTCTGACTGGGCCGTATGATGGTAACCAGATGGGGACGCTCGGCACTCTCCTCTGCGTGGCGGCCGTGGAAAAGAGGCAGGTGAGGGAGAGGACGGGGAGGACACTCGGTCCTGCGGATCTGCCCAATGCGGCGGGGGTGTCCGGGCCAGGGTGGTGCGGGCGCGACACCGGCACGCTTCAAGGCCGAGCCGGGGGCAGCTGAAGCAACAACAACAACAACAAATGAGACATACAGTATTTGTAACAGTAGCTCCTCACAACAAAGCTGCTGCTTGCTCAGATTTGGAAAGGTTTCCATCTCATGGAGTGCAAGTGTCATTTGAGAGTCTTCACGGATGAATTATTTAGGCTTCCTTATGCCTTGCAACTCAGACATGTCAATAAAAGCTTCTTGACCCGGATAAGGCTCAGTGGATTCTGCATGATTAATGATGCACACAAACCTGTTTGATGTTTCACTTTCTGGCACTTGGACGAAAAGTATCTGTACATCCAAGTGGTTATTCCGGGTGCAGAACATCAACAAACAAAAACACTACATGCACACCTTTTAACAAGACACACACGATTGCACTAGTGTGCCCAAATTGCAAACTGTACTTGTTTACTAGTCATGTCCATGTATAAGCTAACAAGTGTAAGAATGGGCTGTAATTGTTTGTTTATGTGTGTCACACTCACCTGTTGCTTTCCATTTCCTCGCCACTTCGCATCCCAACCGAGCCTTCGGAGGCGGCGCCATCTCTGTCCGCAACGCCAACACCGGAACAAGCGAGACTTTCCTTACGTTTTAAAAACAAGTTTCAAGTGGGAACAAGTGGCCGCTTTCTAGCGCAACGTGTCAGTGAATGTCATCTCACACACACGCACACGCGCAAACCGGCGTATGCTGGTTGCCATAGTTATTGGTCAAGTTAAAACGGCTGGAGGAAGTGTAGAACAATTCTTTTCAAAGTAAAACACTAGAGAAGCTAGTTTCGCTTTCATGTTGCAATGAAGACACGTTTCGTACCAGTCTATTTGGTTTAAGGATCTAGCGTGGACTTTTTTATATTATACATCGCTTTTAGTATGCGATTATCTTAACGAGGGCTTTTATTTTTAACCAATCACCGGAAGTGTAGCTTGTCCTAATACCAGTGTATATTTTTCAACTGCTCGGAAATAAAAACCGTGCCCTCTTGTCACCTAATAACACTTAATGACATCTCATTGTTCGTTTCTTAAAGCTTTTGGTCCTTTATTAAACCCACCTCATGGTTCTGTCTCCTGGGATACTGCTAATATTGGATTAGCAAAACAGAAAGTCGCTTTCCCCCCTCCCGGATATATATCCTGTTCTTTTTGACCATTCGGCCATAACTTAATCTCTCATTTTGAGACTGTTTATCTATTGTGAAGGTTCCTTTCTATTATAATTGGTTCAAGTGTAATTGAATAATCACATTTTTGCAGCTCAAATATCAAACTTGTGTACACATTTTAACAGCGAGTTTAGACCGTTGCAATGCTTGTGTTTGTCCAGCAGAGGAGGCAAGTGTACCAAAGCAATTTCTCGCTCAAAACACCTTATGGAGGAAGTAGTAAGCAGTTTATCTCAAATTGTAATTATGACACAGTGTCCAAATGTTGAATATGACTTGTAGATATTCACATTTGGTCTTTGTTGGCTATCAATTAAAGGCAGAATCCCACTTCCCACTCAGCTTCCGCTTTGGTTTATTATTCGTGCTCACGTGACGCACATGAGGTACGGCCTGAGTGCGTGACACGCTGTCGCCCCCTCAGGCAGAACATGGTGTTGCAACAAAGGGTTAATTTGACACTGTTGCATACTTGAAGCTAGTTATGAGTACATTCCAGTTTGACTTGGAAAATAGAATCTGTACGGTTATCTAAAGAGAATTTCCAACTTCATGAATTTAGCAATATTGTACTTTATTTTTTACATGTTCAACCTTCGAGGGTGTCATGTCGTAGCCACCATGCAGGAAGGACACTAAATAAATGAATGAATGACTTGAAGACAAAGGAGCCATTTTCACCAGTTGATGTGCTCGTAATGTGAACAGATGCACGTGAAAAGAGCCAGAAGCTACATCGACATTCCTCACTTTTACGACACTTGGCCGCTCTGCGTCAGTACTTGTTGGATGCAGTTGTCTCTTTTTTGTTTTTTTTTCAAAGAAAAGCTCGATGAATATGAAGCTATGACCGATAAAAGTCCTCAGGCACAAATATCCTACGATTGCATAACACATTTGTACACGTTTCACACGGCTACAAGTGACGTTCTTGGCCTCCGTTTGAAGGTGTTAACCTTTCACCTCGCTGCCTTTTTTCCCCCCGCGTGTCCTCGCAGCTGTTTATGTCTAACACATGTCCGTGTGGTCCGAGCAGGGAGGGTGGAGTGTGTCGCTGCGGGACAAGGGCAGTGGGACAGGGTGTGTCAGGTGGTCTGACATAACACTTTTTGTCCTGAGATCACTCTTCTTTTTTTTTTTGGATGCTGTGTGTTTTATCATTGCACAATCTCTCATCTGCAGACATGCAAACACAACGTTATCTGTAGCACAACTTTTCTTTTCTGTGTGCGCTTCTGTATGTGTTGGCTAAATAGCTAATTACACAGTACTTGGCCAGGATTTTTTTTTTTTTTTTTAAGTGCAAAATTTTCATACTTGCCTACACTCTTTACCTGGTCCCATTGACTCCCATTATAAACACATCATTTTGGTTTTGAAAAAATGCATATATATATATATATATATATATATATATATATATATATATATATGGCAAAAGTAGGTCAAAAATCTTAAAATTAATAAAATTGAATATATAGTTAATATTAATATTAAAAGAAAAATATTTAAATGAATACAATTTTATATATATATATATATATATATATAATTGTATTTATTTTCATATTTAAAAAAATGAATACAATTAATATATATTAATAAATGTAATATATTTGTAAAATATTGCGTACTTTGAGTATTTTTCCACTGGAAATAATAACTTAGGATAAAAAACATATATGCTCGGTTTATGTCTGAAGTTGGTGAAAAGATGATCCCATGAAAGTGGGGAACAAAAATATGTAAAAAAAAAAAAAAAAAAGATTTTTGATTTTGTCATACAAATCTTACAACAGGCACCATTTTGGGAGCTCAGGGTGAAAAGTATAAGTAAAAAAAAAATAAAAATGTATATATATATATATATATACCGTAAATTCTGGTGTTGAAGCCGCTACTGTTTTCTCAAACTTTGAAACGTACGGCTTATACGCCGATGCAGCTAAAGTGTGGCTAAAACGACATTTCCCATGATGCTTGGTGTGGTCATGTTATAATCTTGCAACATCGCCTATACCTCAGAACTACTACTAATCGTTTAAATATGTATTTCGGAAAACGCTCTTACTAAGGTAGTCCATCATAGGTTCAGGAAGCAATCACAAAATGCAGTGAAGCCGCCTTTCTCTGCGTTTGCTAACCCTGTGCTCTCGCTGAGTGGAGCCGGTTAAGCATGCACACACTCCACTTTACAGTCAGCACAATTTATACCGAAATCAAATGGAAAACATTTGGATTTGGATTTGGATTATTCAAGAAACACCATAACTATACCGCCAAGATTGCCTGCTATGTTGAATGAAAACAAAAAGAAGAGGGTATGTATTGGAATTACGTAAACTTTACGGCATGTACGTAGCGCCGCAGGCGTACACGGCATGAATGAATAGAAATACACACACAATAAAGCATATAAAACAAAACATAAAATGCCGTGTTCTCTTGGAGATGAATAAAGTATGTAACTATCCATGTAACTCTTGACTAACGTGCCACTGCGCAATCCGTCCCGGAAACGTAATTGGTTCTTCGCATGTGCAGAACGCATCTACATCCAAATTTTCCACAGTCACATGTCAATCACACCATCCGTCGATCCGTCGATCTATCTTAGTAACAAAAACGTTACTAAGATTTTCATAATTACAACATAATCAACCTTTTTTTTTTTACATCCATGGTGCTAGTGGACAATTTAGAACCCCTCTTTTCTCTGTCCCATAAATTATTTTACTTTTTTTTTGCCACTGACAAAATACACACAAATCATTTGCTAGGAAGATATGTTTGGATGGATGCTATTTCTCAGTGTAGAAAAATACCCTCCAGTTGAATCCTCTAGATCAGGGGTCTCAAATTCAATTTGCCTGGGGGCCGCTGGAGGCAGACTCTGGGTGAGGCTGGGCCGCATCCGGATTTCAACAAAAAAAGCTCTGATAAAAACATTCCAATGTTTTCAAAAATGTTTTCAATATTTTCAAAAATTGATTTATTTTCTTATTCTTAAGTTGTACATTTTTTTCATTTTGAACCCTTTTATCACTGTATTGTGATAAAAGGGTTCAAAAAATGAAATAATGTACAAAGTTATACGTAGTGATAAAAGGGATGGATGAGAGTTGTAAAGGAGATTAATGATAGATTATGAAAAGTGGAATATGCAGAAAGCATACCTTCTTCCCCAGGGTTACAGAAACAGGGAAGAAGGAATATGAATATGAAATATGAATGAAGAAAAGCGCAAACAAGGGGGATAGGAGGAGGGGGGCAGGAAGCGCCAAAGTCATCCATGAAGTAATGTACTGTAAAGGTGTGTCAAAATAAAAGCCATCTTTGTGTAATTATACATAAAAGGAGAAATTAAAAGTGCACTGTTAGATAGGACCCGTGACCCTAATGAGGGTGAAGTGGTATAGAAAATGGATGGATGGATGGATGTTACATACAGTAGGTCGGAGTTTCGGAGAAGAACAAACACACAGCAGCTCTCTGAGCGCCATCGGCCATGATCGAGATCGCTACAGAAAGACATAGGCCGGACCACAGATCACAGCGTCTCCTTCATTTCTGAGCAAAGATCGGCGGCGAAGCGACGGTGCTGAGCGGAGTCAGCGGCTTCACGGCTTCTCCTCTGCCCAGCTGAGTGAAGGAATGAGCGAGCAAACGAGTCAAGGGGGTGAGGCGTTGGACGTACTGCCCGGCCGAGGTCCCGCCCTCGAGAGCCATATACCTCACCGTGATTGGTTCGTTGAGCTCCACACACGACAAGTGTCATTCATATCAAACTTGCGGGCCACACAAATATAAATCTTTCATATTAAGACGGGGGCTGCAAACTATCGTCCCGGGGGCCACATTTGGCCCAGGGGCCGCGAGTCTGAGACCCATGCTCTACATGAATCCATCATTGCACTCTGCTTTTGGTTGTTTGCAATCAAATGTAACTGCATTTAATGTGTTTTATTCTGTTTATTTACGTTTGTTTTCCTGAACCGGATATGACGTTTACGTCTGCGCTCCGTGCATCGTGTAACTTTTTACGTAGCACCGTCGTGGTGGAGGTCATAAGGCGATAGAATCATCCGCAAGCTAACGAACTCCATCCATCCATCCATCTTCTACCGCTTATCTGAGATCGGGTCGCGGGGGCAACAGCCTAAGCAGGGAGGCCCAGATTTTCCTCTCCCCGGCCACTTCGTCCAGCTCCTCCCGGCGGATCCCGAGGCATCCCCAAGGCCTTCTACCGGTCAGACTTGCCCTGAACACCTCCCCAGGGAGGCGTCCTGGAGGCATCCTGACCAGACGCCCAAGCCACCTCATCTGGCTCCTCTCAATGCGGAGTAGTAGCGGTTCTACTCCGAGTCTCTCCTGGATGACAGTGCTTCTCACCTTATCTCTAAGGGAAAGCCCAGCCACCCTATGGAGAAAACTCATTTCGGCCGCTTGTACCCGCCATCTTGTCCTTTCGGTCACTACCAAAAGCTCATGACCATAGGTGAGGGTAGGAAAGTAGATCGACTGGAAAATTGAGCGCTTTGCCTTTTGGCTTAGCTCTCTCTTCACCACAACAGACCGATGTAGAGTCCACATCACTGCAGACGCCGCTCCAATTCGCTTGTCGATCTCACGTTCCATCCTTCCCTCACTCGTGAACAAGACCTCAAGGTACCTAAACGCTTCCACTTGGGGTAGGATCTCATCCCCGAACCGGAGATGGCATTCTACCCTTTTCCGGGCGAGAACCATGGACTCGGACTTGGAGGTGCTGATTCTCATCCCAGCCGCTTCACACTCGGCTGCGAACCGATCCAGTAAAAGTTGAAGTTCACGGCTTGATGAAGCCAGCAGGACCACATCATCTGCAAAAAGCAGAGACTCAATCCTGCAGCCACCAAATCGGAACCCCACAACACCCTGGCTGCGCCTAGAAATTCTGTCCATAAAAATAATGAACAAAATTGGTGACAAAAGGCAGCCCTGGCGGAGTCCAACCCTCACTGAAAACGGGTCCAACTTACTGCCGGCAATGCAAACCAAACTCTGACACCGGTCATACAGGGAACGAACAGCCTGAATTAGCTGGTCCGATACCCCATACTCCCGGAGTACTCCCCACAGAATTCCTCGAGGAACACGGTCAAATGCCTTCTCCAAGTCAACAAAACACATGTAGACCGGTTGGGCAAACTCCCATGCACCCTCAAGGACCCTGCTGAGAGTGTACAGCTGGTCCACAGTTCCACGACCAGGACGAAAACCACACTGCTCCTCCTGAATCCGAGATTCAACTATCCGGTGGATCCTCCTCTGCAGAACCCCAGAGTAGACCTTACCAGGGAGGCTGAGGAGTGTGACTCCACGATAGTTGGAACACACCACCCCGGTCTGCCAATCCAGAGGTACTGCCCCCGATGTCCACGCGATGCTGCAGAGTCGTGTCAACCAAGACATGCCTACAGCATCCATGGCCTTAAAGAACACCGGGCGGATCTCATCCACCCCTGGGGCCCTGCCACCGAGGAGCTTTTTGACAACCTCAGCAACCTCAGCCCCAGAGATAGGAGAGCCCACCGTGGAGTCCCCAGGCTCTGCTTCCTCATAGGAAGACGTGTCGTTGGGATTGAGGAGGTCTTCGAAGTATTCTTTCCACCGATCCACAACATCCCGAGTCGAGGTCAGCAGCACACCATCCCCACCATACACGGTGTTAACTGTGCACTGCTTTCCCGAATGGTGGTCCAGAATCTCTTCGAAGCCGTCCGGAAGTCGTTCTCCATGGCTTCTCCGAACTCCTCCCATATACGAGTTTTTGCCTCAGTGACTGCCAGAGCCGCAGACCACTTGGCCTGCCGATACCTGTCAGCTGCTTCCGGAGTCCCATGAGCCAAAAAGGCCCGATAGGACTCCTTCTTCATCTTGACGGAATCCCTCACCACTGGTGTCCACCAACGGGTTCTGGGATTACCGCCACGACAAGCACCGACCACATTACAGCCACAGCTCCGATCAGCTGCCTCAACAATGGAGGCACGGAACATGGCCCATTCAGACTCAATGTTCGCCACCTCCCTCGGAACATGGTCGAAGCTCTCCCGGAGGTGGGAGTTGAAACTCCTTCTGACAGGGGACTCTGCCAGTCGTTCCCAGCAGACCCTCACAATACGTTTGGGCCTGCCAGGTCTGACCGGCATCCTCCCCCACCATCGGAGCCAACTTACCACCAGGTGGTGATCAGTTGACAGCTCTGCCCCTCTCTTCACCCGAGTGTCCAAAACATATGGCCGCAAGTCCGATGATACGACCACAAAGTCAATCATGGAAGTGCGGCCTACGGTGTCCTGGTGCCAAGTGCACATGTGGACACCCTTATGCTTGAACATTGTGTTTGTTATCGACAATCTGTGACGAGCACAGAAGTCCAATATCAAAGCACCGCTCGGCTTCAGATCAGGGGTGACGTTCCTCCCAATCACGCTTCTCCAGGTCTCACTGTCGCTGCCAACGTGAGCGTTGAAGTCCCCCAGCAGAACAAGGGAATCGCCTGAGGGAGCACTCTCCAGTACTTCCTCTAGAGACTCCAAAAAGGGTGGGTATTCTGAACTGCTGTTTGGCGCATAAGCACCCCAACAACAGTCAGGACCCGTCCCCCCACTCGAAGGCGGAGGCAAACTACCCTCTCGTTCACCGGGTTAAACTCCAACATGGAGGCCACAAGCCGGGGCGCAACAAGAATTGCCACCCCTGCCCGTCGCCTCTCACTGCTGGCAACGCCAGAGTGGAACAAGGTCCAACCTCTCTCAAGAGGACTGGTTCCAGAGCCCTTGCTGTGCGTTGAGGTGAGTCTGACTATATCTAGCCGGAACTTCTCAACCTCATGCAACAGATCAGGCTCTTTCCCTACCAGAGAGGTGACATTCCATGTTCCTAGAGCTAATTTCTGTACCTGAGGATCGGACCGCCAAGGTCCCCGCCTTCGGCTGCCACCCAGCTCACTCTGCACCCGACCCCTTTGGCCCCTCCCATGAGTGGTAAGCTCATTGGAGGGGGGACCCATGTCATCTCTTTGGGCTGTGCCCGGCTGGGCCCCATGGGCGTAGGCCCCATGGGCGTAGGCCCGTCCATCAGATGCTCGCAATCGTGCCCCTCCTCCAGGCTAACGAACTCTTAATAATAATCATTAATAAAACAACCACGCAATATATGACATATATGAAGCATGGTTATTGACCATTTATGTTCATACATTTAAAAAATAATAACTACCACCGCACGTGACGTCGCAGAACCGCTGTCATAAAAATGTGCTAAAGGAGGGCGTGACGTACGTCTAGCACATGCATAGAACCGATTGCGTTTCCGGGACGGATTGCGCAGCGACGTACCGAAAATAAACGACCGGATGTAGACCTTCTTCTTCTTCTTTTTATTTATGACGGATCACCACCACCGTTGAGGTGCATAGAGCCACCTACGGTACGGGAATGTAGACGCCTTGTGCACATTTGCAGTGACCACCCGATAGTGACAAGCTTCCGTCATAGAACGTACACGAAGAAATGAACAATGAGGCCAGCTCACCGAAAGAGAGAGAGAGCCGACAACGTGTGTGACGAAGGAATTAGGACGCTGTTCAGTTGTGACATGGGTTCACCAAGCGTTGGATTGTTTGCACACTAATAGAGAACGTGAGCTGGGAGTAGACCGCCGTGAGACACAATAGTAATTCTGAGCTTTGTATACCACCACTGACAATAATGTCTTCGTTGTTTCATGTAGTGACAAACTACAACTGCGATGAACGCATCCGTTCAAGGCTATTGCCATCTACGGTATGTTACATGCACTATTCGGCACTGTTTTTAACTAGCTGTGTCATGTTAGCGTTGTTGCGCCACAGTCTGGCACGCACTGTTTGGGGGGGGGGGCATTTATTTTATTAAAAGTTAAAAAAAATCTTTGTGTGTAACGTCCCATATCCCATTTCATGACGTGCACACCTGCGGCTTATATAAGAACAAATCAGTTTTTTCCTCTAAATGGAGTGGGTGTGGCTTATACACATGAATTTACCGTATATTTTTATCAATCATTGACCTCATTAGGGCCATGTATGAAATAACCTCTTCCCAAATATTGCACTTTGCAATTTATTTTTGTAAAACATTGTGCAGTGTGGGTTTTCCCATTGGGAAAAAAAACTTTGGTAACTGAAAAATAAAAGGCGTTCTCGGGTTAGGTCTGAAGTAAATATTTGATGAGAATGGGGAGGTTCCTGAAATAGCCCGCAATAAGTGAAATCTGCGAAGTAGCCACCTTTATTTTTTGTTTTACAATGATATGTTTTAAGGCTGTAAAAGCCCTCACCATACACTTTTTTCAGACATTCTCACATTTCTTGCTTAAACACACAAGTTCAAATTTTGTTTGAATTTTAATGATGAACCTGCGAAGTGGGGCACAAGAAATTAAGTGACTCACGCGTGTTTCACTCCTGTGACCTTGCCTTTTGCCCTGGTGTACTGTAGCATTTTTGTATCCTTGTCGTCGTATTTTCCTCCTCCAGATGTCCAACTTTTTGTGCGATGGTTAGCATCCTCCGCTGCCTTGTGGGTGCGACCGCAGGTGCCTTTGACGGTTTCATCGACATTGTGGGTGTTGTCGGGGATAAAACTTGCAAACATACAGCACTTCAGAGTCACACTGCTAGCGATCGAACATTTGTGTAAATTTGGCAAGCAGAACTCATTCTGTACTGCACAGGAAGGCATGGAGGAGATTGATTGACAATAGTCTACAGTCCCTTAGCCAATCAGAACGCAGAACACAATGCGTGGGTTCTTCCCTAGCAAGGCAAAGCAAGTTTATTTCTCGAGCACCATTTGTACACAAGGTAATTCAAAGGGCTTTACAGAGAAGAAGAGTAAAATCACTTCAATTATTCCATGAAAGAAAAATAATAATTAAAAATGAAGAGTGCAGCTAAAATACTTAAGGAGTTATTGATATATGCACAGTTGAATAGAAGAGTTTTCAGCCTGGATTTGAACATTGCCAAAGTTGAGGATTATTGCACATCTTCTGGAAGACGGTTCCAGATTTTGTCAGCATAAAACTGAAACGGAGCCTCATCGTGTTTAGTCCTGACTCTGGGCAGCTGCAGGAGCCCACTCCCTGAGCTTCTCAGACCCCGAGATTGTTTATGTGGCTCGAACATGTCAGAGATGTACTTTGGCGCAAGGCCATGAAAAGACTTGTACACCAACAGAGCTCTTTTAAAGTCGATTCTTTGTATCGACAGGAAGCCAGTGCAGAGACCTGAGTAGACTGGACTAATACCGTCATATTTCCTGGTTCTAGTCAGGACTCGAGCAGCAGCATTCCGGATGTACTGCAGCTGTTTTACAGCTCGTTTAGAGAGCCTGGTGAGGCCGTTGCAGGAGTCTAGCCCACTGGAGACAAAGGCATGGATTCATCTCTCCAAATCTTGCTTAGACACTGTTCGCTTAATTTTGGCAATGTTTGTTATGTGTGTAATGTGATAAAAAGATGATGATGTTCTTGATTTAATGTGGCTGTTAAAGATCAGGTGTGAGTCCATTATTACCCCTAGATTTCTAACCTGATGATGAGGTTTTAAAGAAAGAGTCTCAAGGTGGTTACTCACACTTTGTCTTTGTTTCTGTGGGCCAAGGACGATGATTTCACTTTTGTCGGATTTCAGCCAATCGGACAAAAGTGAAAAGTGAAATCATAGTCCTTGATTTTTTAGATTTTTAGCCAACCAAGACGCAAAACACATGCATACTCCGTTAGAAAAAAAAAACCCTTTTGGCGAAATTGCAAATCTGCAAAAGGTGAACCGTAACGTAGCAAAGGAACACTCTCTTATGACTGGGACCATTTTGGCACCTCAGGGTAAAAATTGTAAGTAAAAAAAATATATTGTTATCGATCATTGACCTCGTTACATATATATTATGTATATTCCATATATGACCTGTGGCCGTATATGGAATAATCTAATCCCTAATATTCCTCAATATTGCATCCTTTGGGTATTTTCCAACTGGAAAAAACACATTAGGATAAAAAGCATATGTTCTCGGGTTACATCTGAAGTTGGTGAAAACATTGGATGCCGTGAAAGGAGGGGAAAAAATGGTAAATACGGCATATACATTTTTATGACCGGCACCATTTTGTGACCTAACTTCCTTTTTTAAGAGACCCCTGAGGGTTAAAATGATGGTTTTCATTCAGGTGTGAACAGGTCCACGCTAGCCGTATGCTAGCTTGTCATTTATTATGGAGGAATGTCAACACACACACACACACACACACACACACACACACACGCCGTCTTGTGAGGTTAGCGGATTTAACCTCTTGTGTGTTGACTTTACGACATCGGTTCAATCGGTATCCGGTTAGACCGGAGGGAGGAGACAGGCCAGTCACCTGACATCTTTCCACAGTTGGGTGAGCCCCGCCTTCACGTACAAGTATAGAGGTCATTAGAAGTCAAATGCTTACAAACAAAACGTACAAGAAAAGCTGAGGTAACAATGAAAGAATGCAAACTAAATAAAAACAATTCAAAATTGATTCCAAAAAATGATGGAGAGGATGAAGGACACTTTCACTTATTTGACTTTTTTGTTTTCTGAGGAGGCGATAAAGGACACACATACAACTCTTAAAACAAATCATAAGAACAAAATATTGCCTTTTGGGGGGGTTATTTTATGAATACAAGGTTTGGCCATAAATAGTCTATATAAAAATAAAAATAAATCATGTTAAATCCTATATATGCACAAACCTGTATTATTTTTATCCATAAAAAATGGTTTAATTTCCTGTTATAAAATAAAATAGGTTAATTAGAGACTCTAAATTGCCCATAGGTATGAATGTGAGTGTGAATGGTTGTTTGTCTATATGTGCCCTGCCATTGGCTGGACACCAGTCCAGGGTGTACCCCCCTCTCACCCGAAGTCAGCTGGGATAGGCTCCAGCATACCCCCGCGACCCTCACGAGGATAAGCGGCATAGAAAATAGATTGAATGGATGGATGGATGTTTTATTATATTTTTTTATCCATAAACATGGTTTCAATTCTTGCTATAAAATAGAATTAAAATTTCTCTTTTAATGAAATGGAAAATATATTACATAAAAAGTGTTTAATTTCTTACTATAAAATACAATTTTTAAACCTTTCAAAATGAAATAAAAATATATTGAATATTTGTTTAATTACATTTTTTTTAATTTAATTTCCTACTAAATAATAAAAGAATAAAGTAACATTTACAAAATGGAATAAAAAAACACTGAATAGAGCTGTTTTATTACGTTTTTATTATCCATTTACGTAATAAAGCTTCATTCCCTTTTGTATAATAAAATGGAATTTTAAGTTATTTTAAGTTAAAATGTTGACTGTAACTTCAATGACAAACATGGTAATAATTCTCTACTGTTCTATTACATCTTCTTTTTCACTATAGAAAGGGTTTAATTTCCTTCTATATAATAAAATAGAATTTAAAGAAGTAAAAAAAAAAAAGTTTAACACGACTTGAATAATGGATTTTTAAAAAATCCATAATGTTTAATTTTCTACAGTATATTAAAATGTAATTAAATTTGAAAAATGGAATCGAAAAATGTGGAATATAAGTTTTTAATTATGTATTTTTATCCATAAAATAAAAAATTACTATATAATAAAATAAATGTAAATAAATTGACTGTTTTAGTCCATATTTGTAATCCATAAAATAAAAAAATCTTACTATATAATAAATGTAATGTTGACTGTTTTATGAAATAAATTCCTTCTATATCATAAAATAATTGTAACTAAATGAAACAATGTTGACGCTGTTTATGACATATTTTGTATAATAAAATAAATATAAAATGAAATAATGTTGAATTTTATTACATTTTTTAATTGCATTTTTTAATCTTTGTGTGTGTGCGCTGCTGTAACCTGATTTGTGGATCAGTAAGTGATGATCTTCTCTTATCTTATCTTCTCTTCTAGTAATTTCTTTCTTCTCTTATCTTATCTTAGTCCAAACAAGCAAACGAAATTCAAAAATGTTTTGTATTAGAAAGAAGAAAAGTGCTGACATTTCCCCCCCACTTGACTTAAATGTTGCCCTTCAGTACTAACCCCACCCCCCACATCATTCTTATTGGGTGTGTGGGGGTGGGGCTCAAGCACTCAGGAAATCTACTCACAAACTTATTTCATATCTTCTTCCCTCCTAAATGTGCTTTTTTTTTTTACACTTTTCTGGCTTGCTTCGTTTGCTGTGTTTTTTTTTTAATGACATGACTCAGAGAACATCTATAGGCCCTCCTCTTCCTCCTCCTCTTCGTGCACATGCTGATGACGTAACAAACAGCCGGTATAAAATCAGCCAGTAGGATGGCAGCTCAGCTTTGCGCTGCTGACTCGTTTGACTCTCCTCCCCTCCCCTTCTTCTCTTCTCCTCTTGCACTCACTCACTCACACACACACACACGCACACACACACACACACACACGCACACCGTCTCCTTCTCATTGCTGGTGGTGTGCTGCTGCAGACATGGTCGAGGCTTTCGTTGGCACGTGGGACCTCAAAGCGAGCGAGAACTTTGATGAGTACATGAAGCAGCTGGGTGAGTCTTTCATTATTGCTATCATTATTTCCACTGGTGTGTGCGTGCGTGTGATGCACGTGAGGATGCATGGTGTGTGTGTGTGCGTGCGCGTGTGTGAGAGGGAGAACACGTTGTGCACAAGTGTGTGTTTGTGTTGATTGAAGACATAAAATAATGGAGATTCCAAGATGGAGAGCTGTGAGGAATCAGGGTGGAAAAAGAGGAGCACGGAGAGGGAGCGACCACATGGCCTCAGTGCAGGGGTGGCTGGGAGGGGCCCCCTGGCGCCCTCCCTCCCTCCCCGGCCTATCTTCTTCCAGTGGACAAAATCCACCCTACTGTGTGACAAACTCTGGTCAACACACAAACACACACACTTGCATTTGAAAGCCATCCATTGTTGGTCATGTGGGAGGGCTTGCATCTTAAAATGGAGGCATCGACACCCAGCCACTTTATTAGGTACACGTGCACCAATGCCATGCGTTTCATAGACATGGGCAAATATTTCATTTTAATATTCATTGTTAATAATAATAGACTAGAATTGCAATACAAAATAATTTAATACAAATATACAATATTTATTTTGTGAATTTTAAGAATGTTATATTTGTTTAATTTTAATAATTCATAATTATATGAATTATTACAAATTATTAATAGAAATAATTTGCCATTAAGTATTTTTTATTTAAAATTTCTTAATAATGAATATAAACTAATACAAATAATATGTAGTTACATGAAATTGTATTTAATATTACCAAAAAATACAAACTAATACAAATAATATGCAATTCATTTCAAGAAATGATTACTTGAAAGTGTACTTGTTTAATATTACAGTCACTATAAGCTACTACTGCAGTTAAATGTATACTTTGTATTTGTATACTATTAATGATGAATAAACCACAGTAATACAAATCCATCCATCCAAACATTTTCTATGCCGCTTATCCTCATTAGGGTCGCGGGTATGCTGGAGCCTATCCCAGCTGACTTCGGGCGAGAGGCGGGGTACACCCTGGACTGGTGGCCAGCCAATGGCAGGGCACATATAGACAAACAACCATTCACACTCACATTCATACCTATGGACAATTTAGAGTCTCCAATGAAGCTAACATGCATGTTTTGGAATGTGGGAGGAATCCGGAGTACCCGGAGAAAACCCACGCGCGCACGAGGAGAACGGAGATTCCTACCCAGATCTTCCCCATCTCCTGACTGTGTGGCCAACATGCTAACCACTCGGCCACCGTGCGGCCCAGCAATACGAATATGCAATGAAATTTGTCCTAAATTATTTGAATATTAATGCAAACAAACAATATGCAATGAAATTAATGCTTTGTTATTTAAATTGTATTTTTTAATATGAACATGGACTAATGCAAATATAACGTAAAATATATATAAAAATGTATCATTTGTAATGATACTTTTGTTAAAACATTACAGTTTTTGGTTGTCCGCATTGAATCACAATTTACTTAACTTCGTGTGCAGCAGTTGACATTTTTGATTGAAATTTAAAAATATTTATTTTGACCCTGCCATTAATACCAAAATATTAGAAACTATTGTATTAGAATGGCGCCAGCGTACCTAATGTTGTGGGTTAGACGCGCGCGTGTGTGTGTGTGTGTGTGAGATAGGGGCAGGTGCAAAGTAACACTAAACTTTTAAGGGCTTTTTCAGGTCGTGTGTGTGTGTGTGTGCTTTGTGGGTGTTGGGGGGCACTGACCTCCCTGGTTGCTATAGCAACAGGTGACCTTTCAACCTTTTGCCCCAATCCTCTTGATTCAGTGTAAACATGCTTCTACGGGTTGCCAGGTCAGCAGCACAGCAAGCCTTTCAAACAAGTGATATTTTTCTCAGGCTTGGACACATGATGATTACGGTTAGAACATTATTAAAAAGTCACTTTTTTGGCGTCTCATTTAATCACGAGCACTCACCTTGGCGCCTTTCCCGCAGGCGTCGGCTTCGCCACCCGCAAGGTGGGCAACCTGACCAAGCCCACCACCATCATCTCCGTGGAAGGAGACACGGTGACGGTGAAGACGCAGAGCACCATCAAGAACACGGAGCTCTCCTTCAAGCTGGACCAGGAGTTTGACGAAACCACCGCCGACGACAGGAAGGTCAAGGTGAGGACGCGCCGTCCCTTTGAAACCCCTTTGACACCTCAGCACCACAAAATGTACTTAAATGCATCATCGCCTGGGGATGGCCACAACATACACATTCCAGTGTAAACAATATATCATGAATCCAGTACAGCCTAGACAGCATCCACTTTCATTCAATTCACTTCAAGCCAGAAAGAAAAGCGACGTTAGAAGTCACAAGAAACAAAAAATGAAAAATCTGAAAAACAATGTTATAAAATGAATCTACATTAAAATTGAGGTCATAATGAAAGATCAAGTCACATTAAAAAACTAAATGACAGAAATGATAAAAGAATTATAAAATAAAATTAATAAAAATAAAATAAAATTTAATTAAATAAAATTTGCATTAATAATATATTAATAACATTTAAAAACGGAATTAAATTAAATACGCAGTGAATCCAGTGCACTAGGCCCGCTGTTGGTCCGTGGAAAACTTTCAGAAGAAATTTTTAAACAGTTTTGTCAGAAACATTGAATTTTATGTAAAAGCATATCCATTTTGGAGACAATGACTATTACTTTATTAAACAAATATCATGTTGGAAAGCCCATAGGTTTTGTTGGGCTTTTTTTTCGTGTGTTTATTCCCACTTTGTTCAGTGTCCTTGAACGCACCATGGTTGTGCAGAGTGAACGATTTCAATTTTATTTACATTTAAATCAAATTTAAAAGTCAACTGAAATAGTAGTGCAAATAAAAGGAACAAGTCACATTGAAAAAAATCAATGTGAAAAAATATTCAAAACATTTTCAATATAAAAAAATATAAAATACAATTACATTTATTGATTTATAAAAAATTTTTAAATAAAATTAAAAAATACAATAAAATAAAAATATTAGCTCAGGAAAATAGACAAATTAAAAGTCACACGATGGGTTATGGCGCTTGGCGGAGGTCTGCGCTCTCCGAGTGCTTCTCTGGTTTTAGAAATGTATCAAGGTGACAGTAGAAAAAAGTGAGAAAAGTTCGTTAACTTCATTTGAATGTTGAGCCTGGGGGCCATGTCATGTGATCCACACTGGAGGGAAAAAAAAAAAAAAGACGAGTAAGAAAATCAAATAAGCGGTTGTTTTGAGTCCGTGTAAACGTTACGCAAAAGCCCTCGGCTCATTTCCATCCCAGAGTAGTAAAAGATGCTCTGTGGTATATTTTTTAAACTGATTTGCTGGGAAGCTTTGAATGAATGAATGAATGAATGAATGAATGCACTCTTCCTTGCTGCAGTCTATCGTGACCATCGACGGCGGCAAGATGGTGCACATCCAGCGGTGGGACGGCAAGGAGACCAGCCTGGTCCGAGAGGTCAACGGGAACGCCCTCACGCTGGTGAGTGACCCCTCGCCCCCACACCCCACCTTCGATGTCTATTTGATTGGTTTGTTGTTCAAACAGACGCTGACGCTGGGCGAGGTGGTTTGCAAACGCTCCTACGAGAGGGCAGAGTGAAGAAAAGCATCCGCCAAAGCCATCAAGTCCCTTCATACTGGAGGAGGCAGTATTAGCTTACCTGTGGACCCCGACCCTCTACTGTAAAAACAAAACAAACAAAAAAACACTGAGTAAATTCCAAAGAATTGTTTTTTGTTGTTGTTTAATGCCCAAAATGTGTGGAATTGAATAAAGGTGATGCCAGATTGTGGAGAGCGTTTTTGTCGCGTCCTTGTCACCCAAAGACGAGCATGGAGAACGGAATTTCAGTTTCCGACACAGGCGACAAAAATAACACACAGGCATCACTGTCACACACTTGTTAACACAAGCCAAGATATACATGTATATATAGCTCTGTGTGTGTGTGTGTGTGTGTGTGTGTGTGTGTGTGTTGGCTAGGAGAAAGGAAAGTTTCCAGGTGTTCCTGCACTCTAGTCTCCGCATCTCAATCGTTCCCTTCTGCTGCCAACTGGATGTGAGGTGAGCAGGCTATCTTGAGTTTATTTTCAACGCGCTCACTCACCTTCTGACCAGGATAACACTCTCGTTATCCACAACAACCTGTTCATTAGGGACTCATCAAAATCCTAAGACCAGTTGAAAAATTGCAAGAATTTACTATTTACTAAGAAATAATGATTTGATACGCAATTTATTGCAAACAAGCATTAAAGTGAAATAGTCCACTGCTGATGGGGACGTCATACAACTTCACGTCAAAAAATCCCAACTATCCCTTTAAGGAGAGCACACAAGGCAGCAATCTTTACTTGCGTAAACACGGAAATGCGTGTGACGTCGTCCTTTTGCGCATGCACGTCGCTTTCCGGATGCTTTGCGTAGCCTTCACACACTGCGGTGTGACCGTAGCCTTCACACACTGCAGTGTGAACGCAGCCTCACATGAAAGCACTTGCAAAGCCCAATACTTTGGAGGTGGTGCTTTGTGTAAAAGGTTTCAGCATATAACCACATCTGAAGAAGTCACCCCAACTTGTCCTGCTTCTGCTCTGAACAGGAAGTGTGTGACACTTGAAACGCTAACATTTATCATCATGCCAGCAGCCACACAAGTAGGAAATAGCGGAAGTGAAAGTGGCGGCACGGCCATGGAGGAAACCTTGTATTTTATTGTGTCCATGATGACTGTGGTATATTGTATATGTTTGCACAGCAATCAGTAGAATGACTTCTCCTGCAGTCATTCCAAATGCTGCATTCCCAAGAAACCAAGAGAACTGTTTGTCTTTTCCACACGCCAGGATGAGCACAATATTCATGGACGTTCAGGGAATCCACTTCCTGGCCATGCTCCTTGCGCCGTACTAAGCTAAGACTGCTAAAGTGTGTAGCGCAGGGGCGTCCAAAGGTTTTTCCAGTGAGGGCCACATGGTGAAAAACGAAAGGATGCAACTTTGCCACTTTGGGATTTTGCAAAGCAACACATTCTTGCTGTTTTTTTTTTTTTTAATTTGCAAATACAAGTCAAACTTGTCTATAGAGGGAGTCTGCAAAAGTGGCCGCTATAGACAGGTGGCCTCTATAGACAGTTCGGTGTCCAGTTTGAATGTTGACCAGTAGAGGGAAAAAAAAGAAAAAAAAAGGGGGAAAAAAAAATAAAAATTAATGTTGACCAGTAGAGGGCACTGTGTGACTGCAGATAAAAGTTGTACAGCACTACTAGGCTTGTTATTATCCACGACCCACAGAACAAACCTGTGCTAGTAATGTCTTACACTTGTTTTTAATTTTTTACTTTTTATACGGCAGAGTGTCATTACAGCTTTAGTTCATCAGGAAGTGACGGGAAGTGACGGTGGGCGTCCCGAGCAGGAGAGCTAGGCTCAGTGCTAGCTGTGAGTTTGGAGAGAGTTGGGAAGTGTGTTTATGTTGGCGTGGATGTAAAGTCCTGCAGTGTTCTCCGCTGTTAATAAAGCCATTAAAGTGCATCGGCGACGTGAGTCTCTCCTTCCCCACAACAAGCGGCATTACAGTATTGACCAGTGCACACCAGGAAATAAACGGTGTCATTTCTTACAGGCATTGGCTGGACAGCTATGTAGTGGGGCTTGTTTAACCTTTGCCTTGTGGGCAAGCAGGAAGGAGAGACGATGCTGAGAGATGTGTGTGTGTTCTGAGCTGCTGTCTGGTGGCCGCGTTCAAGAAATAAAGTTGGCAGAAGCAACAGGAGAAGTTTCCTTCTTTGCTTCGGAGCTGAATAACACTGACAAGTTAACAGACTAGTAACGAACGGAAAAGAAGACGGCTTTGTTTGTGTCGAATACAGAAGATGAGGACTTTGATGGATTTGTGGATGAGGATTGATCAAAAATAACGTGAGTACATTGTAAAATACTTCAATTAAGTACAACCGAACTCAGTTTTGTTCCCGCTGCTTTTTAAAAACATTGGCTAGCAAGGTTTTAGCGTGCAGGCAGTATTGTATTGTAGCATCGCTGGGAGCACGTCCTGTTCCCAGCCTACTTTGCGGTAATGGTTTGGTGCAAATGCTCTTAAAGTTACATGTTTGACCAGGAAATAGCAAGCTCAAAAGAAGACGGCTTTTTTATGTGGAACAACTGACAGTTTGTGTGGATCTTGTGAATGATTGTGACTGAGCTACGACTCAGTAATTAAAGTCTACACACGACGGCTTCATTGATTGAAAAACTAAACTTTTTGGTGCATGAAGCTTCTACTTGAGTTGGTAATTTGGCTGCTATATGCGGTCAGATATTGACCAAGGGAGACAAAATGGGTGGCCGCTGGCCGCGTTGGACAGGTGACCGCTATACACAGGGTCTATAACATGTAAATTTGCTGGGGGGGATTTTTCAGTGGCCGCTAAGACAGGTTTGACTGTATTTCAAGTTTCATCTTAAATAATCATCAATTTTCTTTTCGCAATATAACTCCCATAATATTTTGACTTTTCCCTCAACCTAATTTTCCAAAAATTACAAGGGCTGCTCCGATCAGAGTTTAATGTTGCCGATTCCGATCGCATCCAGGAATGAAATCGTCCGATACCAATCACATGGATTCATTATACATTTGTCAATGTATTTATAATGATAGTGATTAATAATATAATGCTATCATTAATAGTACTATTGGCCAGGGGTGCTGTATAAAAGGGGAAAAGTCAGGACAATTCCAAGGTCCCTTGACTGCCATGGGACACAAAAAATAGTAAAGTGTGGGGGAACGTGATTTTTTTTTTCCCCATGGGACCCAGAACTCCTAGCTGCACCCCTGCTACTGGCTACATGATGTAAAACAAAATAACCACCTTCATTTAATTTAGACAAAAAACATTTGACTTACTTTTTGAAGAGAACATATATCACTGGGGGGGGGGGGGGGGACTTCCAGAGGATGACACGCCTACTTTAAGGAGACACTGGATGTGAGAGTACATTGTTGGAACTTCCAGGTACGTACGTGATAGAGCACTCGGCGAATGAGGTGTCTTCCACTGCTGAGAAAGGCCGGTCATCTCATGCCATGAATTCAATTATTTTTCGAGTTATTAGCCTAGCCTTCTGACTGTCACATGCATACGCGCGAGTGTTGTGTCATACTTCCGTATGACTTATGGTCGCACCGTGAGCCTCCAAAACTCACCATACTCTGTCAGGTGTTTGTTCTTCAAATGGCGCATTAAAGCTCTGAACGTGCTACCGCTGCAAGATAGTTTCCGTGGCATGTGCTGGTAGTTCAGTTCCACACGGCAGACATGATTGTTATTGTGGGAAGAGTGGGAGTGCGACTCTGCCTAAGATGTTGGTAGGTGAAGACACCACACTGCACGAAAGAATCACTGCATGCTGCAATAGTGCTAGCCACAGGTATCGACTTTTGGGATCAACGTTGAAAGGCATTTACTGGCATATGCCGATCTCGTGATTTTTCTACTGATCGGTGGCCGATCGATCGGAGCACCCGTGATTACAACTTCATTTTAGTTTTGTTTCTCATAAAATTACGACTTTTAAAACAATAACATTCTTTCTTACATATTTCAACTCTATGCGACAAAAATGACCTATGGTCATGAACTTTGTGTAGTGACCGAAAGGACGAGCGGCCGAAATGAGCTTTCTCAGCTGGGTGGCTGAACTGTCCCTGAAGAGATAAGGTGAGAAGCACTGTCATCAGAAAGGAAGAAACGCTGCTCCTCCGCATTGAGAGGAGCCAGATGAGGTGGCTCAGGCATCTGGTCAGGATGCCTCCCGGGCGCCTCGCCTCTATGGGGAGGTGTTCAGGGCACGTCTGACTGGTAGGAGGCCTCAGGGAAGACCCAGGACACATTGGAGAGACTATGTCTCTCAGCTGGCCTGGGAACGCCTCGGGATCCGCCGGGAGGAGCTGGACAAAGTAGGGAAGTCTGGGCTTCCCTGCTTAGGCTGCTGCCCCCGCGACACCACCTCGAATAAGCGGTAGAAGATGGATGCTACAAAAATATTATGTTACCACATAATATTACGCTATTATGATATTTTGTTAACATTAGAGCACTACCTTTTGTCGTAAAATTCATGCTGCTTTTTCCCATTTCTGCTGATTTTTTTTTTTCAGCTATTTTTTAATTTATTATAATATTTTGGCTTTATTATCGTAACATTAGAACTTTTACCACAATCAATGTAGCCGCAAGAGGATACAAGCCAGTGCCTTATTGTGCCAGTCCCAAGCCCGGATAAATACAGAGGGTTGTGTCAGGAAGGGCATCCGACGTAAAACTTTTGCCTAATCAAACATGCGAATCAAACTTATGACTTCCATACCGGATCGGTCGAGGCCCGGGTTAACAACGCCAAGAGTATGGGACTGAGAGTAGGTACGTTGAACGTTGGAACTATGACAGGAAAAGGTAGAGAGTTGGTTGACATGATGCAGAGAAGGAAGGTAGACATACTGTGTGTCCAGGAGACCAGGTGGAAAGGTAGCAAGGCTAGAAGTTTAGGAGCAGGGTTCAAGTTGTTCTATCATGGTGTAGATAGGAAGAGAAATGGAGGAGGAGTTATCTTGAAGGAGGAGTTTGTTAGGAATGTCCTGGAGGTAAAAAGAGTGTCAGATAGAGTGATGAGTCTGAAGCTAGAAATGGAAGGTGTGATGGTCAATGTTGTTAGTGGGTATGCTCCACAGGTAGGATGTGAGCTGGAGGAGAAGGAGAAATTCTGGTTGGACTTGGATGAAGTGATGCAGAGCATACCTAGAAGAGAGAGAGTTGTCATTGGTGCAGACTTCAATGGACATGTTGGTGCAGGAAACAGAGGTGATGAGGAGGCGATGGGCAGGTTTGGTATCCAGGAGAGGAATGCAGAAGGACAGATGGTGGTTGACTTTGCAAAAAGGATGGGAATGGCTGTAGTGAATACTTTCTTCCAGAAGAGGCAGGAACATAGGGTGACCTATAAGAGTGGCGGTAGGAGCACACGGGTAGACTACATCTTGTGTAGACGCTGTCATCTGAAGGAGATCAGTGACTGTAAAGTAGTGGTAGGCGATAGTGTAGCCAAACAGCATAGGATGGTGGTGTGGAGGATGACTCTGGTGGTGAGGAAGATGAAGAGGACAAAGACAGAGCAGGGGACGAAATGGTGAAAGCTGAAAAAGGAAGAGTGTTGCATGACTTTTAGGAAGGAAGACAGGCTCTGAGTGGTCAGGAGGTGCTCCCAGATGACTGGACAACTACAGCTAATGTGATCAGGGAGACAGGTAGGAGAGTACTTGGCGTGTCATCTGGAAGGAAAGGAGACAAGGAGACTTGGTGGTGGAATGAGGAGGTACAGGAGTGTATACAGAGAAAGAGGTTAGCTAAGAACAAGTGGGACACTGAGCGGACTGAGGAGAGTAGACAGGAGTACAGGGAGATGCAGCGTAAGGTGAAAGTAGAGGTAGCAAAGGCCAAACAAGGGGCTTATGATGACTGGTATGCTAGGTTGGATAGTAAGGAGGAAGAGACTGATCTATACAGGTTGGCAAGACAGAGAGACAGAGATGGGAAGGACGTGCAGCAGGTTACGGTGATTAAGGACAGGGATGGAAGTCTATTGACAAGTGCCAGTAGTGTGATGGGAAGATGGAAAGAATACTTTTGAAGAGCTGATGAACGTGGAAAATGAGAGAGAACAAAGACTAGAAGAGGTGACTTTTGTGGACCAGGAAGTAGCAAAGATTAGTCAGGATGAAGTGAGGAGGGCACTGAAGAGGATGAAGAGCGGAAAGGCCGTCGGTCCTGATGATATACCGGTAGAGGTTTGGAAGTGTCTAGGAGAGGTGGCAGTAGAGTTTCTGACTGGGTTGTTCAACAGGATCTTAGATAATGAAAAGATGCCTGAGGAATGGAGGAGAAGTATGCTGGTGCCCATTTTGAAGAACAAGGGAAATGTGCAGAGCTGTGGCAACTACAGAGGAATAAAGCTGATGAGCCATACAATGAAGTTATGGGAAAGAGTAGTTGAAGCTAGACTAAGGGCACAAGTGAGCATTTGTGAGCAGCAGTATGGTTTCATGCCAAAAAAAGAGTACTACAGACGCAGTATTTGCTTTGAGGATGTTGATAGAGAAGTACACAGAAGGCCAGACGGAGCTGCATTGTGTTTTTGTAGATGTGGAGAAAGCTTATGACAGGGTGCCCAGAGAGGAACTGTGCTATTGTATGAGGAAGTCTGGAGTGGCAGAGAAGAATGTTAGAGCGGTGCAGGACATGTTTGAGGACTGGAAGACAGTGGTGAGGTGTGCGGTAGGTGTGACAGAGGAGTTCAAGGTGGAGGTGGGACTGCATCAGGGATCAGCTCTAGAGCCCCTTCTTGTTCGCTATGGTGATGGACAGACTGACAGACGAGGTTAGACAGGAATCTCCATGGACTATGATGTTTGCAGATGACATTGTGATCTGCAGTGAGAGCAGGGAACAGGTGGAGGAGAAGCTAGAGAGGTGGAGGTTTGCCCTGGAAAGGAGAGGAATGAAGGTTAGCCGCAGTAAGACAGAGTACATGTGTGTGAATGAGAGGACCCAAGTGGAAGAGTGAGCTTACAGGGAGAAGAGATCAAGATGGTGGAGGATTTGAAGTACTTAGGGTCAACAGTCCAAAGCAATGGAGAGTGTGGAAAAGAGGTGAAGAAGCGTGTACAGGCAGGATGGCACGGGCGGAGAAAAGTGTCAGGTGTGATAGAAGAGTTTCAGCTAAAATGAAAGGAAAGGTGTACAAAACTGTGGTGTTGTTTGGTCTAGAGACAGTGTCCATGAGGAAAAGACAGGAGACAGAGCTGGAGGTAGCAGAGACGAAGATGCTGAGGTTCTCTCTGGGAGTGACCAGGAAGGATAGGATCAGGAATGAGTACATCAGAGGGACGGCACATGTTAGAGGTTTTGGAGATAAAGTCAGAGAGGCCAGACTGAGATGGTTTGGACATGTCCAGAGGAGAGATAGGGAATATATAGGTAGAAGGATGCTGAGTTTGGAACTGCCAGGCAGGAGGCCTAGAGGAAGACCAAAAGAGGAGGTTTATGGATGTAGTGAAAGAGGACATGAAGGTAGTTGGTGTGAGAGAAGAGGATGCAGAAGACAGGCTTAGATGGAGGCAGTTGAGTTGCTGTGGCGACCCCTGAAGGGAAAAGCCGAGAGGAAAAGAAGAAGAAGAAGAAGAAGAGAACTTTTACCACAATCAAATTTGACAAAAATTACAACTTTATTTGTTTTTTCTTTAACTTTATGCTACAAATGACTTTATTGCCATAATATTTTGACTTTTTTTTTTTTACATAAACTTTTCCCAAAAATTACAACTCTGTTTCTCATAATATTACGACTTTTTAAAAAATTATCTTTTAAATGTTTAATATTTTAACTCTATGCCACAAAAATGACATTATTTTACCTCATAATATTACAATATCCCGATATTTTTTCTTGTTAGACTACGATTTTTCCTCAAAATTCCACCTTTTTCCCATTTCTGCTGATGTTTGATGGTTTTTGTACATTTTTTGACTTTATTGCCATAATATTTTAATATGAAGGGGGACTTTATTATGCTTTTCCTCTTTTCTGGCCTATAAATGTTGTTACAATGTTGTAATCTTGTGTTAAACGATGCCAACGCGTCATATAATGAGGTTTGCGCATTTGTAAGTGAACCCTGAAAGCAGTTTTGGACGGCTCTGCACGCTGAGTTTTTTTTTAACACCGAGTTCCATTGACGTCAATGCAACCCGGACTTCCTTATATGGGCATGCCCAGGGAAATGCTGTAGACCTGCCCTTTCCCCGCTCTGCTTCGCTCTACTCTGTTCACTGTTACCACATATGGTTCCCAGGAAATGTTTGTTGGGGTGTGCCTAAAGAGGCAAGCATTAGGCAGAAGTGGTTGGAGTTGCTGATTCCCGGCCAGCAAGAGAAAAATATGCTCATCTGTCAACGGCATTTCACACGGGACTGTTTTGTGAACATGGACCGATACGAAGCTGGACTATCCGCCAAACATGCCCTTCCAACGTTACTTGGTCGCGTTGAAGAGTCAGAAGAGCAAGCTGTAAGTAACAACTGATCAGTGTCCTCGGAAACGCTTGGAAGTGTGACCAATCACAGCGGAGTGGCGTAGGAGGGCCGGGGGTGGAGTAAATGACACACGGGGGTGGAGTAAATGAGACAGACAGTTTGGGCGGGAGGCAGGAAACACTGCAGGAAGAGGTGCAGAGTCTGAAGATCTAGAACAGGGGTGTCAAACTCGTGCCATGGAGGGCCGAGACACTGCAGGTTTTCTTTCCAGCCAGTCACTAAAGCAGGTGATTTTAATGATCAACACCTTCAGTTGGAGGGAAGGAGCTCATCAATTAAATCACCTGCTGAAGAAACTGGTTGGAGAGAAAACCTGCAGCGTCTCGGCCCTCCAGTGCACGAGTTTGACACATGTGATCTAGAAGGCTTCCTGTTGGGGTTATCGTGTGTAGCTGCTCTGTAGGAATCCACAACTCAATACAAAGGCCCGAAAATGAGTATAATAGGTCCCCTTTAATGTAAAATAACTTTTACTGCAGCCCCATTTTCCCAAAATTACAAATTTTATTTGTTTTGTTTCTCATAATATTGTGATTTTTTAAAAATCTTTTTTTCTTTAATATTTCAACAAAATAATGTTATTTCTCAAATATTACAACTTTTTTATGCCAGATTACATCTTTTTTCTCTTAATATTTAAACTTTATTCTTGTAAAAGTACTGCTGATTTTTCCATTTTTGCTGTTGTTTTATTTTGTTTTTTAATGTTATCTTGTCAAATTATATTTTTAGAATGTGCGGCAGGCCGTAACTAGCCCCCGGGCCACACTTTGGACACCTCTGGCGTAGATGAAGAAAATAGTTAATCGCTTTTAAGTTGGATTATTGCAGCCAGACGTTTTTTCAGCCCACAAAAAATAATCATCTTTAGGCGGACCACGGCTTGTGAATCAGCGCCAACCAACTGGACTGGAGCGCTGCCGAACATCTGGAAATAATATATGCATGCACAATGCAAGAGAAACAGGCTAAAACAAGACTTTTTTTTTTTTTTACCTCAAAAATGTTTTATTGGTGGTAACCGTTAACATGGAGGTTGTCTGTGTGTGTAGACAAATGTCACCTCAAGGTATCAGGTTCCTGTTACACTCATCCGCAAACGTCAGAAAGCTGAGCGTTATAACGTTTTTACGTCACATGTGCAGCTGAAGGTTATGTCAGAGAGAAAATGGAGGATGTGTGTTGTTTTTTGGGGCAGGAAAAGATCATGGTTAAAAAAACAAAAAAAACAAAATAAAAATGTTCTGACCTCTCAGCTGTGTTTGTGAGATTTGTGCTTCTTGTGTTTCTTCTTCTGCGGCTTTTCCTCCCGCTCCCGAGTGTGCTCGCGGCATTGCCTCTTGGGTTTGCATTCGCCGCCGTCACTGCTGCTGTCGTCGCTATCCGACGCCTTCCTCTCCCGCTTCCTCTTCTTCATTTTCTTGTCCTAATGGGGGTAAATAGCAGTTTTAACACACGTCATACATGACATCATTATCATCATACATGGCTTTTATTGACCGATTTGATTCACATTAACCTTCTTTTTCTTCTTCTTCTTGTCTTTGTCTTTCCTGGGTGCAGCTGTGTGTGTCTGCTGCTGCTGCTGTTGTTGTTGTTGTTGTTGTGGTTCATCATCGCCCTCTTCCGGCACTAGCGAGTACTGCAATCCCGGTGCAGAGTAGCAGTCCTTTGTAAAATGACCTACAAAGAGTGATGACACATCAAGGAGCATCTAAAATTAGTTTTTTGTGTGTTGTTTGTACCTTTGCAGCCACACTTGGTGCATGTGGTGTTGAGTACAGCCTCCAGTGTGATCCTGTTGCCCGTGTGGTCTCGAAACTGCCTTCGTCGCCTAGCGTCCTGCCTGGATGAAGACGTTACTAACATACAGCGTAGGCTCACAAGAAAAAAAATAACATACTCTGCCATGACGTTATTGGGGTCCAAGTCCCGCCCCGTGCCCTGATTGACAGCTTTCATGGAGAAGGACAGCTTGATCTTGTCTCCTTGAATCTAGAAGCAATAATCCTGGCATGACATCACTGATGACATAAAGCATCGTTTCTTTGTGTGTGTGTCATTACCTCTCTGCCAATGACTTTAATCCACACCTTTTCTCCCACGTCTACAATCTCTGAGGCGCTCTCCACACGCGTGGCTGACATTTCACTGACATGCACCAAACCTGCACACGGAGATGTTGTTTGCAAACAACACTGAAATTTCCTGCAGCTCCGTACCATTATTTAGGTCTTCTTATCTTTTAAAATAAATTAAATAGTGGATGCCATGCTGCTTGCATCAATTTGTAGTCCTTTTACCTTCCTTCTTATATCCTGGCAGGCGGACAAAGGCTCCATAAGTTTGCACAGAGACCACTTCTCCCTTAGAAATGCTGTAAAGTGGCGGTAGACCGTCCAGTCCAGCCGGCTCCGGTGCTGGCCCATCGCTGTCGGACATTTTATCTTCGATCTGGAAGTTCAGAAAATGCAAATAATCTCAGTGAAGTATTCAATTTGACAGCGAGGCTAACGTAAACACAAATACAGCGTTCTCCGGACTGGCTAATTTGGGTCATAACGCAGTAAAATACCGGCGAAAATAGATGATATGTGCATGAACTGTGGTTATAAGATTGCAATGTATGCACAGTTCATCATCTATTCAACAGACAACAAATTACACTTACGGTGTCTGTTAGCAACCGCCTAGCTTCGCTTTCATTTCCGGTGCAAAGCCGTCTCACGACAGGCCTTGTAACCAATCGTCGAACGCGCTGAACACTTCAGCCAATCAGACACTAGGTAGATGGTTTCAGTTCCGTTTTCGGCAACAAGCCGAGCAACCAATCATCGTAGCGGTAGCCAATCCTCACCAATCAGAACACACAGGAAACGGAAGTAGTCCCTTTGTTCTTCACCGATACCTCACCGCTCGACGCTGTTGCCTATGAGGCGGCCGGACCTTCTTTTTTTGAATTAAAACGTCATCATTGTACAGTTTTGCTCGGTTTTTCGAATAACCGGACATGATTGAACCGAAGAAGAGAGTGGCGGACATGGCGGTGGTGCCACTCGAAGTCAAGCGACCCCGGACGGAGCTGGTGGCGGCGGCCCAGTCTCAGCAGCTCATGGCCGCGGTATGTTTGGAGTAGTGAACTTGTTGACTTGTATATTAACTAACTGTATATTAAGTATATTAACTGGTAAATATCAAATGAAGATTTAATGGATTTGAGTGCGTCGGACTGTAGTACGGTTGATGCTTCACGAATAAGACGTTAAATACGCTAATACCGCTGTGCAAATTCAAATAGTAAATTGTCTCATTCAGGGTCCCCCCAGGACGTCCAGCCTGCAGGCCCCCATCATGCTGATGTCCGGCCACGAGGGCGAGGTCTACTGCTGCAAGTTTCACCCCAACGGAGCCACGCTGGCCTCGTCTGGATTTGACAGGCTCATATGTAAGCAACTTGATCAGTCACCACCATAATTAAAAACCCAAAAGGACCGTTTTTATTGTAAGATGCTCGTTTTTCCCCATCCCTTAGTGATGTGGAACGTGTATGGGGAGTGTGAGAACTTTGCTACGCTGAAGGGCCACAGCGGAGCAGTGATGGAGCTTCACTACAACACGGACGGAAGGTAAAAAACAAAAACAACAAAAAACACTTCAGGTGTTGACTAGCTTTAATTGTTAAAATACCTGCGATAACAGTGCATGGTCTTAAGAGTTTGGCTTTTTTCAGTGTTTTCTTCTTGTATTTTAATACATTGACAGAGAAATGCTGTGTGATTTTCCTCAGCCTGCTGTTCTCGGCGAGCACAGACAAGACGGTTGGCGTGTGGGACAGCGAGACGGGCGAGCGGGTCAAGCGCCTGAAGGGCCACACCTCCTTCGTCAATACCTGCTACCCAGCCCGCCGAGGACCCCAGCTGGTGTGCACCGGCAGCGACGACGGGACGGTCAAGGTGAAAGATTGGTGTTCTGCTTCCTGCGTTATGGATTACATTCAAGTCAAAAGTTGTTCCTGCTTTACTGACTTGGCTGTTTTTGCGGCAGTTGTGGGACGTGCGCAAGAAGGGAGCCATTCACACCTTCCAGAACACATACCAGGTGCTGGCCGTCACCTTCAACGACACCAGTGATCAGATTCTGTCTGGAGGCATCGACAATGACATCAAGGTAACATCCACACACATACCTCAGGATTTATAGACGAGAGAGCTTGTAAAATATGTATAATATATTCAGTATGGAATGATGCCTCAATAAATATAATGCTCAGAGATTTGGTCAGGCATCCACATGGATGCCTATATGTGTGTTTGCATAGATGTCACAGGTTGTTGCATCAAGCTGTCTATTACTATGGTGATTAAGCGCTAGATTTAGTGATAAAAAGATGTGTAGAGCATAGTGTAATGGGTGTTGTGCGGTGCAGGTGTGGGACCTGAGGCAGAACAAGCTGATCTACAACATGCACGGACACGGCGACTCTGTGACAGGGCTCAGTCTCAGTTCGGAGGGCTCGTACCTGCTCTCCAACTCCATGGACAACACGGGTAGGGTTTTTGTGTGTGTGGGAAATGAACGTTTTTGTGTCTTCTGTGCCCTGTTTGAAGTTTTGTGTGCTGTTTCTGTAGTGCGTATTTGGGACGTCCGACCATTCGCACCCAAGGAAAGATGTGTGAAGATTTTCCAGGGCAACGTACACAATTTTGAAAAGGTATTTAGTAGAGGTGCACGATAGGGCTGGGCAATATATTGCTATTTTTAAAATATCGATATTTCTTTTAAGCACGATATCAAAAACAAGCACATCGTTCATATCCATATAGACTGGATTTGATGCGGAGGTCTCATGTTTCAAGATGGCGCCACCCGAGTGGCAGCGAGTTACAGCAACTCTGTATTTTCCGCTGCGTTTTGAGTGTTTAATAGTGCTTTATTCATACTTTCTTCATGTTTTTTGTGCCATACCGACCCCTTAAGCAAGTGTGCAGCAATGGATGGTCATCTTGAACGTCAGATCTCTCCCCAACAAGATGTAAGCGCTAACGGTGCTAACTCAGCTGCAGAGGGATGACCGTGTGCAGCCTGATTAAGATATATTATTCAGTATTTTACTTTTTCTATATTTATGTTAAAAAGAGAATGGACTTTATATCAGCTGCTATTTTTCTATACATTAAAAAAATATATTAATAAAACAGTTTTGCACGCATATTTGCCTTTGACTTTGTCTAAACTCACTTTGTGGATAAAATATCGGGATATATATCATATATCACTATTCAACCTAAATATATCGGGATATGAGTTTTGGTCCATATCGCCCAGCCCTAGTGCACGATAATTATCGGACCGATAATTATCATGCCAATATCAGGGAATTATGGCGTCATACAGATAAATCCGATAACATTAAAAATAGCTCAGATAACTGATCATTTAAAAGAAGGCTCCAATGAAGCGAGATTACCTGTACTGTGCGGGTGAGCAAATCAAGTGCTCGTTTATTCTCCTGCCTGTGACGTTGACAGTCTGTTGTAACTTCCCCTGTGGTCACTTGTAAACAAACATTCACTTTAAGAGGAAGGACATTGTCCAAATGCTCTGTGATGAGGGGGAAAAAAACATCGAGCACACCAAAAATCTTATTAGCCGCCTGAAGCATCGGCGCTGCGGTGTTTGAAGAATGCAAAAGGTTAGCCAGAGACCTCCACGGCGTCACACCGGCTGCTTGGAGCGTGTACCCAAATATAGTGCAACTTGCTGGGCCGCGCCAGGTGACTCCTCCCGCTCTATGCTCCGGCTCTCCTGACCTCCATACCGGCACACCGACTGCTCGGAGCGTGTGTCTGAATTTGGTGCACTTTGCTGGGCAGCAGCAGGTGGCTCCCTCCGACCTATACTCTGGTTCTCCTGATAGTAGTGATGTGGTAGTAGTAATGTCATGATTTTAATTTCATTAGGACAAATCAACAGGCACAGTTGGTCAAATCTTAATTTGTTCAAGTCCTTCTTACCTCCAGGTGTGAACAAACTACAGTTAAATTTTAAAAAGTAGATTTAAAAGAAAGTTGGCAGTTGTCTGTACCATATCGGTCTTGAGAAGCAGAAAGTTATCAGTTTGAAAAAAAAGATGAAAGAAATGTCAATGTCAAAAAAAAAAAAAAAAGAAAATACAATGCAACTCCAAGTCCCTCACGCTTCTTTGAAATCACAAAGTGTCCACTTAAGAAGCAACACAGATTGACAATCAGTTTCACAAGTGGACAGCAAGACACTCCCAATAAATAAATAAAAATAATAAAAAATAAATACATTTTGTGTGTTAGTGCATTCATCTATGTAAAGAACAAAGTATTTAACAAGAATATTTCATTCATTCAGATCTAGGGTGTGTTATTTTAGTGTTCCCTTTATTTTATTGAGCAGTACAGATAATAATGCAAATTTGTTAGTTTTGTTTTATCTTGTATTGTAGATTATTGTTCTCATTATTCTCGTGTTAATGGTGGTGTTTATTTAGGTTGAACCCACTGTCAAGTTATTGTGTCTTTCAGAACCTGATGAGATGTTCCTGGTCCACTGATGGTAGCAAGATAGCAGCCGGGTCAGCTGACAGGTGAGGAAAACACACACACACACACACACACACACACACACACACTCCTAAAGATGCAATCAAGATGGGTGGGAATTCGGGGATATCCCGCTACAGGCTTATAAGGTCCCCCTTTTCCCATTTCTTTGTTTTCAGGTTTGTCTACATCTGGGACACGACGTCACGAAGGATCCTGTACAAGCTGCCAGGACACGCCGGTTCCGTGAACGAAGTCGTCTTTCACCCGGAGGAACCCATTGGTGAGTCGCGAGTAAACATTTGATTGCACAACGGAACCCGTTTTATGTCGACGCCCCTCGGACTGGCTGACTCACGTCAACAGAAGCCATTCAGTATTTCCCACAGGACAGCAATTTATTTACGGCGGGGAGTTGCGTGATGTAATCATCTATTTGCATGATTGGTCTGATGCATGTGCATGTCTCTTTTATGGACGCTGTGGGAGACAATAAGTGAACAAAAACTGTGACAAGCAGAAGAAGTATTTTTATGTTCACAGCACATGTGCGTCTCACATTTTATGTCGACTCACGCGGGTACCGTATTTTCACAATCATAAGGCGCACCGTATTAAAAGGCGCAGTCTCAGTGTCAGGTGCCATTTCTGTGTTTAACACATACATAAGGCGCATACGCTTTTTAAAAAGCCAGCGGGAGCAAAACTGAGTTCGGTTGTACTTTATTGAAGTATTTAACAATGTACTCAGGTTATTTTTTTGATCAATCCTCATCCACAAATCCATCAAAGTCCTCATCTTCTGTATCTCAAATGAACAGCGGGGCATGTTCTCCATCAAACACGCCAGGTTCCCTGTCGTCATTGTCAGTCAGTCTCGTTGTCGTGCGGCTCCTCAGAAATGATGCTGGCTTTTGCGAAAGCTCAAACAACAGTGCATCAGACACGTTAGCCCAAGCATCCAAAATCCATTCACAAATTGTGGCGTAACTCGACGGCGCTGCCTCCCAGTCCTAGTAATGCTGTGTTCGTCATCTGTCATCCATCGCTCCCACGCTGCTCACAACTTCGCTTTAAATGCCGTGTTTACACTGATGTCCAGTGGTTGGAGTTCCTTCGTCAAGCGTACCGGAATGATGGCAAGCTCCGAGTTCATTTGCTGCACTTGGTTTTTCACAGCGGCTGTGAGATGGGCGTGCATGGAGTCACAGATCAACAGGGACGGTGACGCGTGGGGAAAAAAACATCTGGTCTCTTTACGTACACCTGACTCAGCCACTCTCTCATTTACTCCTCGTCCATCCAGCCCTTTTGATTGGCCTTAACGATGACTCCGGCTGGAAACGTTTCTTTAGGCAGCGTATTCCTCTTAAAAATCCCCATGGCAATGAAGCACAACAGTAAAAGCCGACTTCCCATGCCCTGTTGTGCTGGTCCCCTTCTTCTCTACAGTGTGGTTCACCGGGATGTCGAAAGTGAACGGCACCTCGTCTATGTTGGTGATGTAGTTGAGCTGGATGTGTTTATCTCCAATGTTTTTACTGCAGTAGGAGCGGAAGATGGCCAGCTTTTCCTTGTAATCCGCCGGACGTTGCTGCGCCACGGTAGTCCTTGCACAGATAGATGGCGCCGTTTCATAAAATATACCTACAGTCGAACCTGTCTTAGCGGCCACCTGTATATAACGGCCACCTGCCTATAGCGACCACTGAAAAATCCCCCACAGAAAATGTGCGTGTTATAGACCCTGTGTATAGCGGTCACATGTCTATCTTGGCCAGCGGCCACCCATTTTGTCTCCCTTGGTCAATATCTGACCACATATAGTGGCCAAAATACCGACTCAAGCAGAAGCTTCATGCACGAAAAAGTTTCGTTTTTTAAATCAATGAAGCCGTTGTGTGTAGACTTTAATTACTGAGTCCTAGCTCAGTCACAATCATTCACAAGATCCACACAAACTGTCAGTTGTTCCATATAAAAAAGCCGTCTTCTTTGGAGCTTGTTGCAGACAGTGACACCGTTTATTTCCTGGTGTGAGACAATGTGCACTGGTCAATACTGTAATGCCGCTTGTTGTGGGGAAGGAGAGACTCACGTCGCCGATGCACTTTAATGGCTTTATTAACAGCGGAGAACACTGCAGGACTTTACATCCACGCCAACATAAACACACTTCACAACTCTCTCGACACTCATAGCTAGCACTCAGCCTAGCTCTCCTGCTTGTAACGTCACACCGTCACTTCCCGATAAACTAAAGCTGTAATGACACTGCCGTATATATAGTAGTAGAGCTTTGTTCTGTGGGTGGTGTAGAATAACAAGCCTAGTTGTTCATTACAACTTTTATCCGCAGTCCCACAGTGCCCTCTACTGGTCAACATGTAACAGTATAATTATATATATCTGCAAACACAACAAGCTGCTAATCACAGACATGTTAATATGTGCACGCACAAATTCAAAATGGCCGACAACCTGTATATAACGGCCACCTGCCTATAGCGGCCACTTTTGCTGTTTCCCTTTAGTGGCCGCTATAGACAGGTTTGACTGTATATAACTACTTGGGTGCCTTTAGCATCCTCTTTCACACACACCCTTCCCCCTTTAATGTCCGCATGCTGTCCTCAGTCACCCAGCGTGTTGGCAGCTAATGCTCCCAGTCAGTAAAGCGGAGTGCTCATCAAAGTCACATAACATTTACAGATTTTGGAACTCGGTGCGCGCATAAGGCGCATTATAAGGCGCCCCGTCCATTTTGGAGAAAATGTAAGACTTTTAAGTGCGTGTTATGGTCGTGAAAATACGGTACTTTTTAGTAATAAGAACAACACGGTGGACCAGGACTTGATGAGTTAGTCCACATGGAGGGGTTGTCGACATAAAGGGGTTCCACGGTATGGTTCTATATCCTACACGGTCTAATCGTCTGCCTTCTTTGTCTCTACAGTGCTGTCAGGCGGCAGTGATAAACGACTCTACATGGGGGAAATTCAGTAGGGCGTGTGTGTGTATGAATGTGTAGGAAGTGGGTGGAGTTTAAGAGTGTGTTTGCAATCACATGCATCAGAACCTCAGGATGTTAAAGTCCATTATTTTTTTTTTTTAAATAAAATTTTGTATTCTGTAAAGAAAGCAGCACATGGGATCTTTTTGTCAATGTGATACTTTGCTAAATTGTTCTTATCTCCAAATCTCACTTTAAAAAGACTACATGAGGTCATTATACTGCATATTCAATAACAGCACTACTATTAGTTATAGTTACATTTGGCTATCAATTTACTGAACTATACACGTTCCAGCTTTAAAAAAATGACATGGTTATTGTGGTTGTGGTTTCTTATATTTTGGTTACCTTATTTGTATACATGAGAGATCAAAATATGAGAAACAGCTCTCAGGATGATGCATGTGGCAAACTGCAGCCACAATAAAGAACATGTTAATTTAATCCCTCAGATAAAGTCCTGAATTTTTATACCAGTTGATGGTGACACCCAGTTTGGGTAATTGTCATATTATTCCAATACATATACATGTACATACTGTACATTACCATATCCTCCTGACGACCAGTAGTTCAAATTTGTCCTCTGTAGAGGACATTTGTAAACCTAAATATCTCCCACCCAGTGCATCCAATCGCATTAACTCCTTTCGTGCTCTATAGAGGACATTCAGAGCTTTCCAATGATACCAAATTTGTAGGGGTGGGGCTTTGTTACCTTGACTTACCCGTAGAAGAAAATGGCTTCCCTCAGTGCAAGCACTTTTTATGGGAGGAGGAAAAGTAAGTGTTGAATACTTTTTATCAAACACATTTTGTCTTGAAATGCTGTTGGCGTTTTATTTATCAGACTCTTATGAACATGTTAAAGTGTTGTTTGAGTTATTTTAAGTGTATTTGAGCCTAGTATTAAAGTGTTTAAAAAATGTCCTCTGTAGTGGACATTTGAAGTTATTTCGTCCATTTTGCTCTTTTTTTCCCAAATGACAAGAAAGGGAGTCATTCTCAGAAGCAGAGGGAATTTTACTGCGGATTGTTGAAACTCAGACATTGAGTTATCTGATGAAGATGATCAAGATCCACTGTTTGAGGCAGAAATAGAGGAAGATGATTCAGGGAGCTCTGAGGAGGAAATTCAGGCAGGGCTAGCAGATGCAGAGGATTCAGATCAAGCAGCACAGTTCACATCTAAGTCCAGTCGGCCTCTACTATGGAGCAAGAATACAAAGTACACCTTGAGTTTATATTAAAAATTAAAATATGACTTTCTGTAATAATTGGGACTAATTTTCATGTTGTTTTGATCTCTTTATTGCTCCCAAGATTCAAATCCCAACATGATGATCCTCCCATTATTCAGAGCAATGATGCTGCTATGACACCCCAAAACTGGACCCCGGTGGATTATTTTAAGCAATACATTGATGACTCTGTGTTTGAAGAAATGGCCCTGTACACAAATCAGCGTGAAGTACTTGTGTCTGGAGCAACGTTAAATACCACACCTGAAGAACTGAAGACATTCTTTGGGAATTCTATTTACATGGGCTGTCTAGGATATCCAAACATTCAAATGTATTGGGCCTCAAGTACTAGAGTAAAAACTGTGGCGGAATCCATGACCAGAAATCGGTTTTACAAATTGAGAAACTCCATCAAGCTCATCGACCTTGATGTTTCAGATGAAGAAAAAACAAGTGATCTCTTGTGGAGAATCAGGCCCCTCTTGAGCAAAGTAAGGCAAGGATGTCTGAGTCTGCCAAGAACAGGAAAATTGTGCATTGACGAGAAAATGGTTCCTTTTACTGGTCGATGCCCAGTGCGCCAGTATGTACCGGGCAAACCAAACCCAACTGGACTGAAGGTATTTGTCTTGGCTGCACCAACTGGTCTAGTTATGGATTTTGTGGTCTACCAAGGCAAGACAACTTTCACAGCTACAGGAGGAAAGGGCATCGGGGATGGGATGGTGGATGAAACACATGCATCAAGGTGTCGCCAATCTGGCTGCAACAGTAAAATATATGTTATGTGCTCCAAGTGCAAGATTTTCCTTTGTGTTTCCAAGAAAGCTTTTTGAAGTATCATGCCAAATAAGCATAATAGAAGCAAAAGTGAAACAAAAGAAAAGAGATGATGGACAGTTGTGTTTATGTTGAACACTTTATCAAGTTGACTTTTTGATATTTTTGTTGGACTAACTTTCACAATGAAGTTCCGTTTCCCCTGTATTGGGTTCCGATGTCCACTGTAGAAGACACATCATAGCTTAAAAACAAAAATAAAAATTACAAAAATTTATTTTGCAGTATTCTAATTACTTCACATAGATTGGGGAATTTCAAAATAAATGTGATTGGACAACATTTTTTTTTCCTGGTAGTCAGAAGGCTAAATTGTCATTACATGTTTGTACCATGCACGATTATAAGATATTACAATATAAAGTTTTGTTGTTTGATTTTAGCTAACGTGAAGTAGGCCTACGGTAGTTTATAAAGCGTACTCCGATACAGTAGGTGGCTGTGTGCACCTTTAAAGTAATGGCTGCAAAGCCGCCAC